>NW_006431925.1:6069260-6100511 GCF_000325575.1 Pteropus alecto | reverse complement strand
CTTTCTCTCTTTTTTTTTTTTTTTTTTTTTCCCAAGGAACTAGCACTTCAGCAAATCACATAGTTATGCTGTGCTATGATGCATAATGTTTTCATAGTAATGTGACATGTAAATGACAAAAAGCTGGCTATCTACCAAAAATGTAAACTAGTTTAAATCCTTTCCCCAAGGGAAAAAAGGTCATTATCAATTCTTTTAGCAAATTTCTTAGCTGTAAAATGGCAGCCAACCAACTTAACACCAAATCTTCTCAAAGTTTCTGATTATGACGAAACAAAGGGTTTTAGGTGTGGAACGATTTTGTTTATGAAATTGTTCACTACCCATAGCTCTTTCTTTCTTGGCTGCAAGAGGTAAAATTATGAACCTTGAAATTGCCTTATCTCTCTTTTGTTCCTAGAGAAATATGATAGAAGATCCCCTCCCCAACTGTACATCCCTCCTGCTTCTCCATGAAATCAGAACTGCAGGTGGTTAGATGTTTTTATGTAGAAAACAGCTTATTTATAAATCATGGATGGCAAAGTTCTGGCATTAATTCTCACTTTTTTTCGGCTCAACTTAAATATTTTAATAAAGTGTTTATTTTACTCTTCTTTTCACATGTACTGCTACCCTGATAGAACCAGTGATACACAGATATGTGAAATCTCAAGAGATGAGTCTCCTTAAAATTGGGGAGTGGGGTGGGGTGGGAAACCCTCCTTTTGTGGGATTTTTTTCTATTCTCATTTAGTTAGAGATAAAGTGGGAAAAGGGAGGAGGGAAGAAAGGGAGGAAAGTAAGTATAGGTTGAAGTGGGTAAAGGGGATCAAATATATGGTAGCTGAAGAAAACTGGACTTTGGGTAGTAAACACACAATAGAATATACAGATGTCAAATTATAATGTACACCTGAAAATTATATAATTGGATTAACCAATGTTACCCCAATAAACTTAATATATATATATAATACGTAAAGAATAAAAAAAAAAAGAAAAAGAAAAAAGAAGGGAGACGTATATTGTGTTTTAAGGGCTTGGCAAATACATCCAAACCTAGGCATGTAAATGGACTCTATTACTTAAAGAAAAAAAAGGCAACAAACAAACAAAAATTTCCTTTTTTTTATCATGGCCTCTTTTTTTTCTTTTTTGTTTTCAGTGGTCCGTGTTGAAATTATTTCCTGGAATTATTCACCCATCTCTAATTCAAATAGAAGACTTCAAAGCAGTTTCTGTCTAATAACAGCTCTGTGGAGGCCTCTGAAATTCAAATAAAGACCCATCAACCTATCTGAAAAACATGTAATTTTATGTGCATTATTTCTTGGTGTCCAGCTGTAGAATTTGGATGGTTGCACCTCAATTAAAAGTTGAATTGAAGTTAATAGCATTTAAATAAAAACTTCAATAAAAAGTTAAAGTTCTATTCTTAATAGCACAAACAGCCTCTAATGACTGCTGTGGACGCTTCCACCAGATAAATGACCTCCTTGACCCTTTTCCTCATTGAGAGACCTTCTTGTAACACAGTTAATTATTTAGCAGTAATGAGTGCTCTATGGGAGATTATTGTGTAACCAAGCACCTTGACTTACCATTCTTTATTACCTCTATCCTTCAACAAATGTACTTTTCCATTACAAGTTTTTCTGTTTCTAAAAGAGAAAGCTTCTCAGGCTCCCCGCTAACCACCCCCATCACACACACACACACACACACACACACACACACACACACACACACACGCCCCTCTTCTTGCCCTGCGGGGTCTACCACATAATTGGGTAAAATAAAATAAAAATTCAAATATAATTAAAACGATGTAAATTAGAAGTCTACTATACATAAGCAGTGACTGCTGCCTGTTAATCCATTTCCTGTTTGCCCTGAGATAACTCGTGGATTACAGTCCTAACCTTACCCTCAAAGTCTACCATGAAATATCTCGCTTTTATTATTATTTTTGCATCACTCTAGTATATCGATAGTCTTTGGAAATAAATGACATCATTCTATTTATAGCATTCTGTTTTTAGTAGTTCGATAACTGAAAATGCCAAATCCCAGAAAACACAGCATTCTTACGTGTGATGTTACCATCGTTCTCAAACAGTTGTTAGCTGAAGATTCACTTGATGATTTTGATTTATGTACATATTTCTGTTACATTAGGATTAGAGACAAGGTCTATTTAGAAATAACTCCAAGAACATTTTTTATATTTTATTTTCACATTGAAAACCAGTCAGATTTGCTTCGGCCTCAAAAAGCACGTTTATGTAAAATTAACTCTGGCAGTGAGCTGCACTTTTATTCCTAACCGGTTAATGGGTTAATGACCTTAATCGTCAGCATTTGAGAGCACTCTAAAGAAGAAAAAATAATAAAAGTTTAAAGAATGAGTTAAATGTGGCTTTCTAAGTCTCTTTCCACTGGGCTTTGCATATGTCGTTAAAGTGGGAAGTGTGGGAGACAAAAAGAAGTATAGTCCAAGAGAGTGATTTTAACAGGAGAGGCTTCCATAGACCTTTTAAGGACTTCATTTCCTGTGTTCCTTTCCTGTAGTAGACTACCATTAACTCTGGGTAGTACCAGAGAAGAAAAGGAAAGGACACTACCCAATCTTCTGTTAAAATAACATCCTAGTAGGCTTAGCTCCTGACAACATTGAGAAATTCACATTCACATTCCATAATGTAAGTTATTTTAAGGGCACTATTTAAGTAAAAAGAATAAAATTCTTATAATGATCTGAAACTTTATATCTTAATTAAGAATGGATCAGGTTGGTAGAAGATAATTCCAATATCTGTGACAACTCACTCACAATCAGGAAAACTAAAATAGCACCAAATACTGATTAATAAGTAGATAATTGTCTCACAAGTCAAACTGGGCTGCAAACTGAAGTTAAGAAGTCCTGATATATCCAATATTCCTCATTGAAATTTCACTTACATTATTCCTCTGGTTTTCAAATCAAGGTTTTACTTCAGTAGGAGATTATCCAAAGAATGAAGGTCAGATAATCTTTAATTCCTCAGAGGACAGATATAAGATAAACCGAGCATTTGATGGTACTTTCAGGTGTAAGCAAAATAATTTATTAACAAGGATCTTTCAATTAACGTAACATGTTGCTCTGAGGAGATATATAATCTCTTGTTCTATAAATCTTTCAGATATACTTTAGGTCTATATTCATGTCTATAAATCCTGAAAAAAAGCAGGGAGATTGAATAAAACTTCAGTTGATATCAGCCTAATATTCCGTGATTATTCCAAAGAAAAAAATAAAAAGGAATATTATTTACTCGTTCATCAATAAATCAGTGCCTATTACATACTATGCAGGGCATTGGTAAGAAAACAGATGAAATGGATATCATTCCCACCCTCAAGGAGCTTATATTCTAGTCAACAATAATAAGACAAAATGAAATATATAAGAAATCACACAGAATGTTCTGTAGAAATGTAGCAGATATGATTAATTTTGACTGAGGGAGAATTAGGAAGAGTCTAACGGATAAAGCAGTATTTGAGCTGGACTTTGAAGAAATAGAGTTTGGATGAACAGAAAACAGAGAAGAGCACCCACCCTGAGGAAGCGGTCTTGGGCCTCTGAATGAGTGTGGTCTTGGAGAAGCAGGGCTGAGGTATGGGCAATAGAACTAAGAGCCAATGAGCTAGAGAAATGATTTGGTGCTGAATCAAGGAAAATTGTGAACACCTTATTATGGAATTCAGGTTTCTTTGTGGCAAAGCTTTTGAGTTGGAGTTCCATGTGATCCAACATATATTTTAGGAAGATGACAGTGGAAGTAGAATGATCGGTATATAAAAAGTCATAAAATTGAATGAGAATCAACTAAAAGTCAGTGATACTACTTAAAGCACTATACAGGGAAAGATTTGGAGTGGGGCAGGCACCGCCAACATTACTGTAAGATTATGGGCAGACAAGTCAAGATGCCCTTAGAACTTCATCCGTAAAATATAAATTATTTGCAACTCATTGATTCTATCCATAGGAAATCAGATTTCAAGAGTAGTCTGCAACCCTATCTGGCTGGAACGGTGAGGTCTAGACCAAGCATAGTGACTGGGTACAGAAAAGAGATGGGACATAATAGGAAAGCATGTCTATGGCTCAACCAAATGCTAGTGTTTTCACTGATTTGTAAATAAAACCATGCTTAGCCCAAGCTGGGAAAATCAACCTAGTTAGACACACATTTGGTATTACAATGGCCTTCCCATTTAATCCCTGTTGGCCTCTGTATATATTAGACCAAAGCCAGGCCCAAGTAGAATCAACTAAATAGCATCTGGAATGACCTCTGAAAGGCTGGTGCATAAACCTGTCTTTTTCTTTTGTCTTTCCAACAGATGCCAGGAGCAGGAAGAGCAATGTTCTGCATGCAGCTGGTACTCAGATATGACCACAGGTGAGGTTTTCATAGCCAAAAAGAAAAACTGTCTAGCAAACACTTTTACTACAGTGAAAGAAAATGGAGCAAGAAGATTTTTTTTTTTTATTTGTATAAAATACATTGTTCTTCCAGGCTGCAGTGAAATAGTTTCTATTTAATTGCACAGAAATCCTAAGAAGGTTACAGCAGTGAAACATTAAAATTCTAAGGGCAACTAATAACATTAAAACTTTATAGCCCCAGATAGAATAATTTAGACAAAAACAACATGAACATATGTTTTGTGTAATAATAACAAACATTTATAGCTGTCAAGAGAGAAAAACACAGGTTTATGCACACCTTAATGGTGTGCATGGGTGAGCATGAGTATATTTAAAACATAATATATTACAAAAATGACAGCAGGCATGGCTCTTCTGGGTACTATGTTAAATCAATGAATAAATTACCAAAAGTGAGCTGTGGCTGTTTGGATGTGTAATTGAGCTTAACGTATGTAGTGTTATTTCAAAAGAAACTGTTCAAGGAGTTTTGAGCCCAATCCACTCTGCATCTATCCTAGGCAGTTTACAAATAGCAATAAATGAAACCGTTTCACAGTAGGAAGGAAGTTTAGTTATACACATTACTTAAATGGAGGAAAAGTTAATTTTAATATGCTTTGCAGGAATTGAAAACAAACTTATAATAATTTGCTTATGTTTACCAAACTGGAAATTGAAATGTTAATATTTGAATTTAAATTTATTTTAATTATTTACTTTATGACTCGCAAAATAATTAGAAATTATCTGTTCAACTTAAAATAAATATATACACGACCCTTCATAAATATATGTTTATTATTCTACTTGTTTTAATTATACCATTTGAATGCCACATTTTTTTCAAAAAAAATTATTAGGACTAAAGAATATGAAATAAATTTTAAGCTTGTTTGTGCCAACAAGTTAATGGCAATTGGTAATAACTGTGCTACAGACAAAGCCATTGATGTGATTTTTAGAATAAAAATAACTTCTCATAATTTTCTTTCTAATTATAAACTTAGTTTTCTTATTTTTCTCTGCCTATTTTTTTCTAGCCTTAATCATCTCATATTTTTCTGTAACGTATAAAATGCTATAACCCTTCTATATAGGAGAACTGAAGCAAAATTCCATAAGAACTAAGTCCTAAACTGCCTGAATTACAGGTCTTGCCAAGTAGCCAAAGAGCCACTCAACAACTGCAACTTCTTTTTAGGAGACTACAACTTTAAGCGATTTAAAATGTATGATGGGCTTAGGTAACAACCATGCTGACTCCTTATTTTTCATTTCTTTTCTGTTAATAGGGTCATTATATTGTGGCTGATGCAGGATGCAGGAATTTCAAGTGTTTTATGAAAGGGAGATTATTTTTCTTGAACAGCATATTTTTATCTATCCTATTAGTCCAGTGCTTTGTCGTCATTTATGGCCACCTAACACAACAAGTATCATCCAGTGCTCTCCACAACTGTGTGAGGCCCTGGATTCATAAAACCAAAAACTTGCATTTCATTTTCACTAGATGAATCGCTTCTTACTATCCCTGAAAATAACTAAAATAAACTTGTACTTAAGAAGGAACTTTTTAGTCAAAATGACAAGACAGTTAGGCAGGAAGCTGTCCCTCCACACTTTCAGCACCACTTGTACTCATGTTGCCACTGCTAATTCACTTTGCTACTCTGCTCTCTTCTCCCAGAATTTTGCACAAACCAAGTGATTTATTGACTCTGCTATGCACTAATCCCCCAGGGTTTCCATGCCTCTATGAGCCAATGATGATTAAAACAGTAGGAGCAGTCAGATGCAGACAATCAGTGGAGCCCACTTACTGCTCAGGGCTTGTCAGGAGATCAAGATATGGAAATTACTGAGACAGGAAATATTGCTTTGGGGGCTGGGAGTTTAAAGACCAGGGCATGTGTGCTGAAAAAGCTACTTGGAAAAAGCTTCCTTATCTTACCCTCTTTTTTAGGTTTCTCTGTCTGCAACTGTGGACACAGTTCTCTTATCTCTGGGGACTGACCCCATAGAGGTATCACCGGTAGTTAAGCAGCAAGCATCAAATACTTAGCAGAAAGGCATTTACTGAGGCTCCTATGGGTAAGGCCACAAGAGCCAGAGTCTTTCCTTGACTACACTCAGTTTAAGCAACCAATTTTTCTGTTCCTGATTTAAACTTAGTCCTGCAAAATTAATGGGCAAGGAGTGGGAAAATGTAGTAAGTGAAAAGAGATCAGGAGCTAAATTAGTGTCCGATAAGCAGCCAACAGGCATATTTCAAATGTTACCCTATGAATACTGGACCTATCGAGAGTAAATAATGAATGCAAAGAAGCAATTTACTGTAGATTTCTAGATAAATGTTAATAAAATCTTAACATCTTAGACCCTTGATAAGGCATCATCATAATTATTTGCAATAACAATAACAAATATTAAAATCATCATTTAAGAGTTCAGATCCTGTATCTGTTAAATTTCAGAATATAATCACCTTGGGGTATAATGCTAGAGGGTCAAAAAGTATGAAGATATCACACACTGAATCTGTGGGGTCTATAGGGCTATATTTTTGCACTGAATCACAGGATGGTGTGTGGAAGGCATGGGTTGTGCCATGACTGATTTTTCTGGCACCTTAATAGCTCCGACCACCACTATCTCAAGTACCACCCAAGGTCCCTATTGTGAAGCATCTATCTCTGCATACTGGTGCCTTGAAGTAGCTCTTTTCAGGTTTTACTTCTTGTTTTCCTTTTCTCATCCGTTCCCTCTGCTTCCAGCTGTAGACTCGGCCCTTGCTTCAGACTGTCTTTGGTTCTCATGCCCACCTTCTCCCTGGATGTGGTGATTCTCCTTCATCCCACGTCTCACTCAAAGTTCCTCACTGTGGACTAGACCATGGTCTCAGCCTCCAAACCACCATTACACAAGAACGAGGAGTCAATCTTCTACCATGGCAGCAACTATGTACTAAATATCTCTGGTCTTCTTAAAAACCCCATATAAATTAGTGAACTATCCGACTTTGATAATACTTCCATGTATATCATCTAACCTCTTCAACAACCCTGTGATGGAGAGAGGTAACATTATCATTCCTCCTTTGCAGATGACCATACTGGTGCAGAGAAGAAATTCTCTGACTTAATGATCTCTGGGGATAGCACCTTATGTTTGCTTATGGCTTATGGATAAATGGACTTATTTCAAACTCTTGGTTATCTAATTCTGGAGTATATCTATTTGTCTCTATCATTATTTCTAGTCTTAAAGTCAGTTCCTCCCCAATCATAAAAATAATTAATAATATTTAGTCTTAGAAAAAACTTACTAAATTTATTTGTCTTTTTTTTCTTCATATCATATCACTATACTATCGTTACTATATTGTATGATATATTCTTATCACAGTTTGTTTGAAATATTAACTTTACTAAATCAACATACTTTTTCCTTATCATCAGAACTATTTAAAAATATTAATAAAATTATGAAGCACTACACAACTAAAATGAAATAGTGGCACATTCTTTCCTTCACCAACTTTTGTGACTTTTATTAAACTTAATGAAATTTTCAAATACATTCTATTAAGAATGATAATCTTATAGCAATTATGGAAAACAAAAAAAATAAATGCAAAAAGATATATTTTATTGAAATAACACATTTGATTGTCCTCCCTGAGAGCACAATAACAACTATTTAAAGGAAAATTAAGTGTCTAAAAATTATAGTATTAGGTCAGCTGTCACACTTATTAATTCACAACTAGTATATCCAGGATGTCAGTGAGCTAACTAACTCATAAATAACCCTGTTTAAAATGTCAAAAAGGCAGATTTCCAAATATGGACAACCATAGATTGCTTTGTTTTGCTTTTCTTCTTCTTTTTTTTTTTTTTGTTATAAAATGCAAAGCTATAAAACATTTTGCATTAAAAAGATACTTCATCTTAGTTTTATAAAACTGGTCTAGATTCCATTATATCTATTAAATCAATTAAATTTACATAACCTCAGTTTAGATCAATTTACAAACTTGATATACATATTTAAAGGATTAACAGAAATAATCTAAAGAATATCCACAAAATTAAAGGACTTTAATTTCTGTTGTAAGTTTCTTGTTCAATAAAAGCATTTATTTTTTGAGAGAAGTATTTGAGGGACATGCTGGGAATTGCTATGTACAGAATAATGAACAAGAAATAGTTCCCTACCTTCAGAGAGCATGCAGCGTGAAGAATATCTTTAATACAAGATTCAAAAAGAGAATGTGATACGTACTACAACTGACATTGAGAAAATTGAGAGTCATTTGACTTAGATGGGTACTGGGAGTGGAAAAGGATTAAACCGGTGAGGATGGGAAAAGATATAAGGAACAGAATGAAAAGAGGATAGAAAAAAGGACAAACTGGTCAGTTTTGGAAACTAGAAGTAGCCCCATGTGGCTGTAGCAAAGGAAGACAAAAGAGACTCAAAGAAACATAGCTCGAAAGGAAAAAACTTTATCGGTAGGCAATGGAAAACCGCTGAAGCATTCCAGGTAGCAGAATTATAGTGCAAATGGAAAAGAGGCAGAAGAGCACTGATAAGTATGTCAAATTGGGAGGCTAGTTTTTGAACTATTACTTGTGGAATGTGCAAGCTCTGCAGAGATTGGGGACAGGAAGAGCTATAGAAGACGCAGATGGCAGGATACAGGGGGCAAAGCCCCCAAGTTCTGAGTCAACCAAGAAATTCCTCTTTGGATATAGTCAATAACATCATAATAACTATGTAAGGTGTCAGGTGGGTACGTGACATATCAAAGGAATCACTTTGCAAGTTATATAAATATAAAAAAATCTAATCACTATGCTGTACACCTGAAACTAATATAACATTGAATGTCAATTGCAATTGAAAAATTATAAAAAAAAATTTTTTAATTACCTTGTCAAATATTCCTTAAACTTACACAATGATATATGTCAACTGGGGGAAAAATTCTGCTTTGGTTTGTTTTACATGTAGGGGCTATGAGTAACATTTAGTTTTAGAACAATTATTGGCTAATAATTTTTTTAATTAAAACCAGCAATCTGGATTAAATGTTTTATTTTTAGATTAGCAAGCTGAGGCTCAGAGACTGATTTGGTAACCATGAAGTCATGAGTGAACATTGATGAGAATAATTTCAATAGAGTGACTGTGGCCACAGGCACCATGTAGCAATGAGTTGAAACGTAAGAGGTTAAAAAAAAAAAAAAAAAGACAGTGTAGCACTGGGGGAAAAAAAGTAAAACTATTTTGAGAGGTAACAGGTTGAGAAAGATTCAACTTGTATAACACTCAGCAGTCTATAACAATTCATTAACATAATGAATTTGTTGCTTAGGATATTGTGTCCCCTAAAACAGAAAATTCCAACTCTACTAATAAAAGAAGGCTAAATAAAGAGGGAAATTTTTTAGAAATGTAGAAGATAGGATAGCTCCAGAGCTAGTTAATTCAGCTGTTCAACTCCATCTTTCCTGCTGTCATCCTTGGCATATAAGCTTTGTCTTTAACCTAGCTCTACTCATAGTGACAAAATGGCTATAGCAATTCAGCTTCAACTCCTTGTGAAAACATCCAGAATTTGAAAGGGAACCTTTCCTCTTGTTTGTCTCTTTCTGTAAGAAAGAAAACCTTCCCCAATGCCCTGCAGAGATTTCTTTCATATCTCACTGCTTAGAAGTGCATCAATTGTCTGTGCCTAAACCAATCATTAACATGGCAAGTGAGGCTCTTATGGTTGTTTGATGGACTAACTGTAATTCACTGCCTAGGCTAGAGAATAGGGTCCACCTCACCTGAACTACATACTATGGAAGAAGGTGGGTATGTGGATAAAACAGGTTATTCTGTTAGAAAAGGCAAGGAGGAAAATGGCTATTGGTTAGGCAGTCCACATGCCTGCAAATTAAGCTTAATAACCGCTGTCTGATGTTGCTGTTAATAATTTTATCACCAGTGTAATATCCCCAACCCATTTTACTTTTATGAGGAGGAGTATGCCTGTACTTCCTAATGTCCAGTTTTACCATTTATGGGAAGAAAGAGAGCTATTGATTGCCCAGGAAAAGTACACACAAGAGTTTCTCTTTCAGGATATTCATTGAAAAGAAACTGTCGTGAAACAACATCTGCTTAAAATGCGGGATTTCCAAAGAGATTCTATCTTCAAATCTTTTACCCAATTTCCCTTTTGTGTATTAGCCATGGAGGATAGTCATTAAGCTTTTTGTGTACAACTGAGACTAAAAGAATTTGCAGATAATGATAGACGATTCTATTTGTCAAAGGTCTGAAGCAGGAATACAACTGAAAACTACTACACAATTGGATAAAATATGAAAGTAATTACAAAGGAAGAAAAACACTCAGAACACCAAATTTACCTTTATACCGTGATATCTTTGTTCACATCACTCTTTTTTTTGTCCTATATTATACAGTTAATAATTCTTAGACTTCAACCAAAAAAGAGGGGTAGGGTTCAATTAACAGTAATAGTCACAACAGTAGTAGTAATAGTTACAGAGTTCTCACATATTAGGAAATTAGGTTATCTCATTTCATTCTAAAATGCAATATAAATGAATAGCACTATTTAATGATAATTGCGAAAAATATATTTTGTGTTCTGTTGAATCATATTAGTCTAATTTACCTGAGAGAAAAAAATATCATGACACAAAAACTTCATATGAGAATGGGTAATAAGGCCCAGAAAGCTGTCATTTTAGAAATCTGAAATTCTTAGAAGTTTGTGAAGAGGAGGAACAATTTGTGGTCAAAAAAAGGAGGTCAAGGTAAAGCATTTGCTAAGTATACAACAGGCTAGGTTCTAGAACTTCCTACATCTTGAGTAACGGGAAAAATTCCAACATATGAAGCTGGCTGGCATCATCCTACAACAGTCAATATTACTGATTCTATTAAGTCTGCCTGGCATCAGAATCACGAGTTTATATCGTGTGGTTATCGGTTGACTTTCGGCTAGGAAAGAAATAAGAGCTTTGGCCATGAGGGCTGAAAAGGAGAAAAGAGCTGGGACGGAAGGGAGTTTTTCAAAATTCCTCATAATTCAAAATGTATAGCCCTCAAATTACAGATAAACTTCAGAAGGTTCAGATAAGTACTGAAATACAAATATGTTGATGAAATTTTACTAATTTCTTTCTGGTCCAACAACTGAAAAACAACAAAAAAACTCATGAAAATGTATTAATTTTACTGGTTTTAGCCAAAAGGAACTATCCAGTACAATTCAGTATTTCTCCCCATCCTTCTGATGACAGCCAGAAGCATCATCAAATGAATGACAACAGGGAAATAAATTTGACCGAGCTAGTTTGGACAAATGCACAAGTGTGTGTTTTATGGAGACTCTGCTCCAGAGAAGTGATCCAGGTCACTTTACAGAGCAGCTCCCCAACCTCGCATTTTCTACAAAGGTCTAGAAGAGTATAAACTATACTATATCAGCTAAACTGCATTCATCATTTACTAGGAGGATGTGTATATGCACACAGATCATAGAGCACCAAATATAATATGTCTGAGATTAGACTTTGTTAGAGATTCAAACAGTGGTATGACTTAGTTCTGCCCTTTGAGTTTATGTCAAATTAGAGACCTTTACCTTCTCAGGTTCCATTTCACTTAATCTTGTTAGAGAGCTTCAGAACAGACTACAAATTTCATCAACCAGTGCACTGGCCGACTGCTAAGTCAGGATAGATGCTTTTAGTCTTTTTCAAAGAAGCAACTCAGAGTATATTCTTTCAGAAAGTCTGTTTAAATAAAAACTTTCTAAAAAATCTAACAACCTATAAAAACAACCAACTGACTTTACTGAAGTACAAAAATAATAATAAAATCACATTTTTTTCTTTTTATATTATTAATTGCTAGTTATTTGGGGAGAATAGGTGAAACGGCTCTTTTGAAGAGTGTTTTATTTACAATAAAAAGGAAGAGGCAAAGGAAATGAGAGAAGATGGTAGAAAAGAAGAGCACATGGTTAAGACAGGATTGTGCCATTATTTACACAGCTAAGATAGATGAGAAGATAAAGTGAAGTGCTTTCTTTAGCTTTAATATTATAAATCAGTTATCAATATTATATATCAATTTATTTGGACAATATATTTATTTTAGCTCAAATAATGTTTAAAGCCAGTGAAACAAAGAAGTTTAGGGTATAGTTGCTGCCCTGAGGAGTTGCAGTCACGGAGTATACTCAAATGTTAACTATAATGGATATAAATGGACATTCAAGACAACAATGAAAATGGTATCACAAGGCTTTATGGAATTAATCGCCAAATGTGAGGTACAAATAGTAAATGTAATGCAGTTTAGAAGGGGTAGCGATCACTTAGGACCGGAAATTGAAGGAAATCTCTATGGAAAGGGTGGAATGTGAATCCCACTCTTGTTCTCCAGGCCCTCCTCACCCTCAGCCCTCCCTCTATTCAAATTGCCCCACTGACTAATTACAGTGAATTTGCCTTCATAATAAATCCCGTGGCTTCCTTCCCTCTTTACCGTTGCTTACCGCCCAACATTCCTTCTTTCTCTCCCATCTAAGAGATATCCTTCTTCCTGAAACTCACAGCTTCGCCTGATTCGCTTCATCTCCCTCTTCTTAATCATCGTGCTAATTTATCTTTCTCGTCTTTCTTCAAACTATCTTCAACTGTCCCTTTTTTCAGCTAGTCCTATTCTTTAGCCTATAAACATGTAAACATGCTGAGGTCACACATATCGAATGAAAAGTTCCTTTGACCTATATCCCTCCTACCCGCTGGCTGCCAGCATTCTAGAGACCAGGGGCTGGGAGCTTCTCTTTTGAACACATAGATTTTCACTTAATCCTCAATTTTAATACGACATTCCCACTCTCAGTTACTTTAAACATTCCTCGATTCTATCATACCTCTCTTATATTATCACACAACTGTTCTTTCTTGTCAATATCAATTTCCAAGGCTATTATTTCTACTTGGACTGCCAAACCTACACCCTTAGCACTGACCCCAACTCCAGCTTCAGACTTGCATTTTCAACAAGTTTTGCAACATAACCACATGGCTGATTTTCAGGCTTCTCCTGTTCCTAAATCAAATTTGCCTGCTTTGGAATCACCTGCAGAGGTTACAAAAATATCTATACTAAGTTATACACCAGATATTCTTATGAATTAGACATCAAGGTCTTTGCTTTCAAATCGCTCCTTATCGAACGTGTCGAGCCTCAATTAGTGGTAACAACATTTGCCTAACTGCTCACACTCTGTTCCTGTGAGTCATCATAAACTCTTCTCTCAGCCCTTCATTCCCTATATACCAAATCCTAATATTTCTTCTTCCGTAATGTTACTTCTACTTTTTTCTTTATATTATCACAGCTACTGCTTTATTTTAGCTGCCTTGAGTTACTGTGCTGGTTTCCCAATTCATTGCCAGTCCTTCCTCCTCATCCTGCTTTTGCCATCTGCTTTCTAGGGCTAAATCCAATCATTAAAAACACTCATGGCATGCTAGTAAAACACAAACTCCTCAGCTAATATTCAAAGCTTTCCAGTATATAGCTCAAAGCTTTTTAGGCTCTCATTTCCACTAGGTCCTCATCCCTTCCCATAAACACATGAACACTTTATGCTCAGAAGAGCTCAACTATTCACTGATCACCATTCCTTAGATGTTTCTCATAGTTTCCGTTTTTCATACTTCTGACCATGTTATTTCCTCTGGAATGGGAGAGGGAGAGCCTGGAATGCTCTTCTTCTCAAATCTATCAATTTATAACAATTTATAAATTTATAAATCTATAAATCTATCAGAATATTAGAGACCTCCACAAAATCCATGTACTCTTAGGGGGAAGGGGAGCCTTCCCAAACTTCATCAGATTGAAATAATGTCTCCTCCCTCAATATCTCTATCTCTTATGTGCCTTATTATAGTATTTATCACACAGTCTGCCTTAATTTAGAATTACATGTGTGAATATCTGTCTCCATTGCTGGGCAGTGAGTGAGGAAAGGTACAGTGCTCTCTCCAGAGCTATGAAATAAAACTATAGTTACATAGTCAATATTTATTGATTTTAAGAATAGGTAAGGCCAATATAGGTAGAATGGGAAATGCCCTGTGCAAAAGCAAAGAGAATAGAAAGAAAAAAAATGCATTCAAAAGATGGTAAATTAACTAGAACATTTATGAAATGAAACAGTGACATGAATCTTAACTAAGCAGGCAGAGTCGAATGACAGGGTAAAGAGTTTGGTCTTTACCCTGTCACGTCAGGTTTTTAAAAAGACTCTGAATAAGGCTAAGTATCTAATATGTATTTGAATTTTACGTTTTTCCATCAGTAAAGTAAAGATGATAACTGAGTTACAACTGTTAGTATTGCTGGGAAGAATGAATGAGACAATTCAAGTAAAAGTCTTGACACAAACCTAAACCATAGTAAGCCTGCTCTAAATGTTAACTCCATTAATAGGGTGTTATACACACACACACACACACACACACACACACAATGGTTATATAGTAATATCGAAGATAACAAAATTAAAGAAAAATTTTCTGGCTTTGATTTCCAGAGCTAGAGAAAGGAAAGAATAAGAGATAGGCATAAAACCATTAATGTCCATGAAACAGAGTTGGACAGGCAGGTTCACTAGACACATACTTCCTTCTTTCATCTTTTTTCCCACTGATCCTGCTCTCTCTTTTTCTTTACTTCTCTTTTTCCCTTTGTCTTAGTCTCTTGCTTTAGGGTTCCTTTTTTACTTCTCCTTTTTCTCACTCAGCAAGATCCATGGCCTTGCTCAGCCCTGCAGGAGGCAACGCTAAACAAGCAACAGCCTCTGCAGGACAACTAAGTACAGCAGTTGACCCCTGAACAAGTCTGCACAGTCGAAAATCCAACATAACTTTTGTCTCCCAAAAAACTTAACGAGTTATATAGTCACTGTTGACCAGAAGCCTTACCAGTAACATAAACAGTCAATTAACATATTTTATGTTACATGTATTATATATTGTCTTCTTACAATAAAGTAAGCTGCAGAAAAGAAATTGTTATTAAGAAAATCGTAAGAGAAAATACATTTATAGTATCGTATGTATTTATTGGGGGGCGGGGGAGGGGAAGACAGACATGTAAGTTGACCCGTAGAGTTCAAACCTGTGTTGAACAAGGGTGAACTGGTAAAGATGAGAAGCCACTGCCCCGACCCAATGTAAAATGGCCTGGAAGCCCCAGTGAGATGGGTCCCTGGGTGCTGGCCCAGCAGGACCTCCAATCTAGTTAATCTTTCCTGGCACAGTAAGCCTGGGAATGTTCTGTGAGCCCTGGTGGCAAAGAGCACTAGAGTACACTGAAAAACACCTTCATCTCTGTTAGCATCGGAACCATATAAATGGCTATATTCCAAATGATTTCCAGGGAGAGGGAAAAAGTAGAACGTGCACATCTCAATGCTTTTTTGACCTCACCGGATGGGAGAGATACTCTGGGTGTGAGAACAGTTAAACAAGCGTTTGGAGTGTTCAGGGTGTTGAGCGCAGGTGTGTGTACATTTGAAAGCTGCTGTTTTATAAGAAGTCCTAGGTGACTCAATAAACACAAGAGCCAGAGCAAAATAATCCCTTTAGCAGGGCTCTCCCCAGCTCAGCCCATTGCCCTGCCAGAAACAACACATTCCGGGAAAAAGTGTAAATCACACACTGAGGTAATTGTTTCACACTTTCCAAGAATTTACTTATTAAATTCAAAGTTTTTTTTCAGAAGCAATTCTGAGTCTTGCCTTCCGTTTTGTGCTCAAAAACTTATAAATTTTTTCGAAATATTGACCTCCACTATATATCAAAAAGTCCCTCTAATGTGTTTACTATATATAATCTTTAAAATAGACCAGGTCGAGTTACAAAATGTTAGCTCTAATAAAAGAGGGGTGTTTTCTATATAATGTAAATTCGGTAGCCAATATCATGCATCTTTGCAACTCTAAGTAGTATAGATTTCGAGATTAGGCACTATTTAACTAAGTAAGGGGGAAAAAATAGACGACGTACCTACTAAGGTCGAAGACATTTTCCTGTGTTGATTAGAGATACCAAAGAACTTCACTCCCAGATTTTTGCTGAGCCTAATGTTCCCACCCTCAAGGCCACCAGCAATAGAAGAATAATGTGAAACATCAAGACAAGCTATGCTCTTATATATCATATAGACCATGACAGGGCTGACCATTAACTGCCCTTTGACCTAGTATATATTTTTATCATCTAAATCATTTTTTCAGACCTCGTTGGAGTGGCAGACTATTAAAAAAATTACTCATCTTAGATCCACCCACATATCTGATAATATGTTAATTTAAGTGCCTCAAGGATTTTAGAGAAACTGTCTTTTATTCGATTCTATCACAAATTTAGTAACCACAACCGATCCTCAAAGAAATAACTCACTTTTGTTTCTGTCTTTCAAAAACACTTTTGAAGAAAGATGCCCTTCTGATAACAAAAAAGGACCTCTGAAGAATCTACAGTAGAAGAAAGAGCTCTCTCTGGGTACTGTATATCAGGACTACATTTGTATAGTTCAGCGGGAAAGGGCCTGGGTAGGACACTGCCTTTCAGGAAGAATTCTACACGGAAGAGACGGAATCGGAAATGCATTTGCTACTCATTTGCTTGCATGAAGAACCCCATTCCATTTCAATCTGCCAACATCCTAATTAAGATGATCTGAATCTTAGGTGATCTATTATTCTAGATCTAAGATAGCCCAATCTACATTAGACAAGATGTTACACTGTGTGCTTACACTGAGATGATAAGACCACTGAGCAGAAAAGCATGACTTCTCTCGTGTCTGGCCCAGCACTGAGCTGAGCTCTCTGTCAGCGCTCAGTAAATAATGGCCAGGCTTTGCCTGTTGTCTTTCTTTCTACTACTGTAGGCATAATTTAATCTTACTATATTATCACTTCTAGTTCTGGTGACAACATATACCTGTGCTCTTTTTTTTTTTTTTT
This sequence comes from Pteropus alecto, assembly GCF_000325575.1. Lineage (NCBI taxonomy): Eukaryota > Metazoa > Chordata > Mammalia > Chiroptera > Pteropodidae > Pteropus > Pteropus alecto. Next base: position 6,082,953 of record NW_006431925.1, on the reverse strand, counting down.
ACATGAGGAAGAGAGTAAAGTATCTTGAGTAGTTCTTTATATGTGTATTTGTCAATGCATATGGAACGAACAACATATAAGTGCAATTCCCATTTATTACCTTAATGCTGTTTCTGAAGATTCTATATTAAAGAACATGCTAACTACATTAACTTTTGAGTCAGTAAAGAAAAGAATGCAGAGATAATGCTCTGTCTCACCAAACTTTGGAAGAATTGGGATCAAATTCTATTCTAAGATAATATCCAGCTGTACTATTATCCAAGAGGCACTATATAATACAGAGCAAATATCATATAAATGTGCTTACCAAATTGGCTTCTTTCTTTCCTGTCAGTTAAGGAAAGTTACCTGTAATTCTCTAGCATAGAAACTGGGTTACGGCTTGGGTGTCTGGCAAACAAACGAACAAACAAAATGTGCGTGAATATTAGACTTGTCCTCTCTTGACATCTCAAGAAAGGCCAGGTGATCAGCGACATACCCAAGTCAGAGGACATGCATGCATCCCTTCTCAGTCAATATCTAAAACTATCAATTGTAGGGCTGAGCAAACATATTTAAGAAATGGCCTTAAGCTTCCTCCTGTGCTATTGTTGAACAGATAACACTGATGACCTTCACAGTCTGATATTCATTTCCAAAGGGCTGAGGACTTCAGTCTAAGAACTTCCAAGAAGGCAGATAAAATAAGCACAACCCTAGAGTTCTAACCAGCTAACCCTCTCTCCTTTTTCTAAGGAAATGAAGATGTTGGTCAGATCTCAGCCTAGGTCACCCTTCCAGTAGCTGAAAAGTTTTCTGAATTTTGTTTCAGAAATGTATCTGTTTCTTTAAAGAGGACAAAAGGACCACTGTTGTGTGCTTTCAGTGGTGTCATATGGGGAACTCCTGGTCTTGATTCAAAAACATCTATAATGCTGGCGTGCTGACCTTGCCTATGTTGCTCCCTCCCCCAAAGCAGCCAATTCTGAATCTGCATTGGCCTGGAGAGATCCACTCCATCCCAGTGACTCCCTGAGACCTTGTCCTACCCAACTCTTTAATTACCCATGGCAATTTCATTGCTGGAAAACCAGCCCTACCCTGCGCTCTCTGCCGGGGGCTCCTTTGACAGCAATCAACAGGCTTCTGTATCACCTTGGGAGACACTTTCAATGGTTGGCAACCAATCCTGCCCGATCTGCAATATCTCTTGAAGAAATCTCTGAGGTCTGCAGGCCTGAGGTGGGCAGTGACTAGCCTTGCTTGCTATGACCTGAGACTTTTGCGAGTGGCTACAGACTCAGCACTGGCACCAAAACTGAATATTGGCCTGGTGAAATCCACTCGTTTTACCCCAGTGACTCCCTAGAACCCGTCCCAACCAACTCACGAATTGTTGGAGGCACATTCATGGCTGGGAAACCAGCCCCACCCTGTCCTCTCGACCGGAGGCTCTTTCAGCAACAAGTAACAGGCCTCAGCTCACATAGCTTCGGAGACAATTCTAGTGGCAGACAAACAACCCTGGCCTAAGCTGCAGTGTTTCTTGAACAACTCTCAGGTATCTGTGAGCCTAGGGCAGGCGATAGCTAGCCTTGGTGTGATCTGAGACCTTTGCAAGTAGCCACAGATTCAGCACTGGCACCAAATCTGAATCTGCACTGCATGGGTGAAATCTGCTCATTTTACCCCAGTGATTCCCTAGGATTCTGCCCCACCCAAATTATGTATTACCCAATGGCTCTTTTCACTGATGAGCCTTACAGGCAGCCTGCAGGCACCCCAGGCCCCGGGGTGCTCTGGACCTTTTGCTAAGCTATCCAGGTCCAGTACTGGTGGCAACCACCTTGGATCACAGCAGGACCTCTGCCACTTGTCTCCAAGTCTAGGACAGGCAGCAACCAACCTTGGATCGCTCTGTAGCTCCTACCAGGTAGCCCCGGGCAGTCACAGGCAATGGCTAACCTTAGCCTGTGTGGGAGGCCCCTCCCAAGGGGCCTTAGAACCAATATACCCAGAGGCTGACATCAGACCACATTAGAGCGCCACCTGATTAGCCCCACAAGTGACACACCCACAGGGTGGTCTCAACAGGCACACAAGCCTGCTGGGGCGAATCCCACTCCATGGGGTCAGCCCCCACACAGCAGCTCATGCCATGTGGCATTGCCAATTCTCACAGCCACTCAGCCTCAGTGTCAATCCCATCCATCGATATGCTAACAGCAGTCAAGGCTTAACTACAACCGGAGAACACACACAACCCACACATGGGACACTCCTGGAGCACCCAGCGTAGGTGATCAGGGAGACTCTGCCGCTGGGTCACACAGGGCACCTACTCCATAAAGCCACATGGCCAAAACTGGAAGACCTGGCAAATGTACCTAATACATAGAAACAAACATAGAGAGGCAGCCAAAATGAGAAAACAAAGAAATATGTCCCAAATAAAAAACAGGAGAAAACTCAAGAAAAAGAACTAAATGAAATAGAGGCAAGCAACCTACCAGATACAGAGTTCAAAACACTGGTTGTTAAGGATGCTAAACGAATTTAGTGAAAGAACAGACGAACTCAGTGAGAACTTTGACAATGAGATAATAAGCATAAAAAAAGACATAGAAACCATAAAAAAGAACCAGTCAGAAATAAATAATATAATAACTGAAATACACTAGAAGGAATCAACAATAGATTAGATGAAGCAGAGGATCGAATCAGTAATTTGGAAGACAAGGTAGCAGAAAACACCCAATCAGAATAGCAAAAAAAAAAAAAAAAAAGAGGAAAGTTTAAGGGACTTCTAGGACAATATCAAGGGTACCACATAACATTCACATCATAGGGGTACCAGAAGGAGAAGAGAGAGGGCAAGGGTTTGAAAACCTATTTGAAGAAATAATGACATATAAACCCAGGAAGTGCAGAGTGTCCTAAACAAGAAGAACCCAAACAGACCCACACCAGGACACATCGAAATAAAAATGCCAAAGGTTAAAGACAAAGTAAGAATTCTAAAAGCAGAAAGAGAAAGGCAGCTCGTTACCTACAAGGCAGCTCCCATAAGACCGACAGTTGATTTCTCAACAGAAACTGTGCAGGCCAGAAGGGAATGGCACAAAATATTCCAAGTTATAAAAAGCAAGGACCTACAACCAAGACTACTTTACCCAATAAGCCTATCAGTTAAAATTGAAGGTGGGATAAACAGCTTCCTGACAGAAAAAAGCTAAAGGAGTTCATCACCACCAAGCCAATATTACAAGAAATGTTAAAGGGACTTCTTTAAGAAGAAGGAGGAAAAAACCATAAATATGAATAACAAAATGGCAACGACATACCTACCAATAATCACTTTAAATTAAACAGATTAAATGCTCCAATCAAAAGACACAAGATAGCTGAATGAATAAGAAATCAAGACCCTTACATGTACTGCCTATAAGAAACTCACTTCAGATTGAAAGACACACACAGACTGAAAGTAAAGGGCTGAAAAAAATATTTCATGCAAATGGAAATTAAAAAAAACTGGGGTAGCATTGCTTGTATCAGACAAAATAGACTATAATGATGGTGTGTGTGCTGTATAGGTGAAAAGTAAAGAAATAAAGGGTAAGAACATTATAAAGTTGGCAATGTGCAAAATTTAAGAATGCTTCTTGCTTTCAGGATTTTTGGTTTTGGCCTTGAAAGGTCAACAAAAGAATGTAGGCTTTGTTAGCAGTTAGATATTCATTGAATTTTGAAATCCATCTAGCTATACACCATTCAAAAATTGAAAATACTGAAACCCTAGTTCAAGGTGATAAACTTACCAATCTATCTTAAAATAAAATGTATAATCATAAGCATATTTTCAATTCTTGGATGTGAGTGCTGAAGCTCTATTTCTAAAATTGGTGAATTCTGTTCTCTATTTCCATGTATAAAAGATCTCACAGTCCTGGGAAAACACTTTTTTAAAAAAAATGAAATACAACAAATAAGGCATGCTGCCGAGTCCTGAGGGAGAAGTTTCCCAGAGTCTTTGAATTTCCTCCTATCTTCCTTCTTTACAAGGTTTCTAAGGCGAAGTAGTCCTTTTCTACAGCCTCTCAAACAAGGTAAAAAAGAAAAATACCCCCTAGATATATTCTTTAGATTTTCTATTATGCTTCTCAAGTTCCCAGTAGCTTCTGAAGTAAACCTAAGGTGAATTCTGTAGTTATTTTTTATTATGTTTTAATTTTAGTTCCTCTTTTAGGTCTAAGATGAAATAAATGATCATAACTGCTATCCTTAGAGATGCATTTCATGGCACAATTCATACATGACCTGTGCAAGGTCAGTCATAGAAAGAGGGCTGACATGATAGATAACAAGTCAAATCTACCTTTTAGTCTTGGAGAACTTCAGAGTAACCTATTTAAGCTTGCTCTACTTAGTGCAATGCAGCAAGAAAATTTTCTATTTCTGTGTAGGGACCTCACTTGGGTAGTGTCAATCAGAGACATAGGAAGAGTTACTGCTCAAATCACTGATCATTCGGGGTCATTTTTTGCTACATCACCAGCCTTAGTGCAAATAGTGACAAGCCGACCTAAACACTATCCACAAGACCCCGGGTTCCAGCCACACCCCATGTTTTTACACCACTAGATCTTTGCATGTGCTCTTCTCACTGCCCATTATTTTCACGTTGGCAAAAATCCCTCCCCGCACTTAAAACGGCAACTCTCCTGTAAATCTTTCCTTGATACCACCCCCAATTCGGGTTTGTTATTTCCTTCTCTGTATACTCATAGAAATTTGTCCCTATCTCTATTAGAGTATTTATCAGATTCTATTTTAATTATTTGTCTGCTGTCTCCAGAATATAAAGGCTTGTACATTTACCTTTATCTAGGAGTTACTGTGTGCCAAGCACTATTCTAAGCATTTTAGATATGTCAGCTTGTTAATCTGCATCGCAACCTTTCGAGGTAGATATTAACATTACCTCTATTTCACAAATGAGGAACCTGAGGCACAGAGAAGTTAAGTAATTTTCTCAAGGACACATACCTAGGAAGTGTCAAGAGTTGAACTCAGGTAGTCTGACTTCAGTCTGGGCCTCTCCTATTATTTTTTGTGTTTGCCATTAGGACTAAGGAAAGTGGTTCATAAACATCAAATGAATAAAAAGAATGATCATTCTGATTTCTCCATAGCTTCCTAAGCTTAAATTTGGAAATATATTTTGTCTTAAAGTTGATTTTGCCTTCTCTCTCTACTATGGATGAGTTCTTTCATCCAAAGATAATTCAGCCTAGACTGGGGAAGGAAAAACTACTTGGGAGGTAGAAGGCCTGGACTTTTGCTAGCTCTACTACGTTAAAGTCTCAGACTCTCAGTACCTCCTTCGGGTTCCACATCTGTAGATACCTACAAAGCCTCACCTCATAGCTGCTTTTAGATGTACCGTGTGCACAGTATGACATGAAATGCTTTGGAAGAGAAATACTATTAACAAGAAAAACACTTAAGTTATTCTTTGTAAACTGACGTGACTCAAGGAAGACATCTGCACTTTGGGGATGATTCAAAGAAAGAGATTGTTTTTTTGTTGTTGTTTGTTCAGAAGTGAAGAACGCAAATCATTAAGAATTATATGTCTTTGTTTTTCCTCCTAATATTTCAATTCTTATCTCTTTCATGTTGTGTGAGGATCTCGTCTTCCTGAGCATAACGTACCCTGTAGGAAATGGGTCTTCTTAGAGCCTGTGGCACTGGTTTCTGGGAGCTTGTGAACTGCAGATTCTGGGACCCCACCAGGAGGTTCTGATCCATCTGAGGCAGAGCATGGGCAGGTAGTCCGTTTTTTGAGAAATGTGGATATTGACTCTCTTTAATAATATGTACTTCCTCCTCACTGAGTTATCTTCGTTATTCCATCTCAATACCTCCCCACAAAATGAGCCGATTTTAAAGAGTCAGATTCAAATTGGCCCTAGTGAACAGAGCTACTCATTTTTGACATAGGTCTTTTAATAATTTAGGTGATGCACCATCTCTGCAGTTCCACTCTGGCGCACGCCTTCCCATCCTCACCCCCACACACTCCGCTCCACCCCCTCCACGCTCTACACCATGCCAAGAACAGGTTTTTATGCTGCAAATCAGCGATGTCGTGTCCCTGCGCACTCCAGAACCCTCCCCCTTGCTGACCGCAGGCCACTCGGCTTCCCTTGCGCACTCCTCCTTCTCCCCCTGGTTGCACTGGCTTGCTCACAGAATGCCGCTTCCCGAAGGAAGCCCTCCGTGATGTCCCAACCATAATCGCTTCTCCCAGACCAACTGCTCGTTGCTCCCTTTTCTTCTACGGCACATCACAGTCTCTAAAGCCATGATTATTAGATTTAAGTCTTTCTACCCACTGCACCACAAGCTCCAGGAGACAGGTATTGAGGCTTATTGCTCACCACCATACCCTGCCCCAAGCAATGCCAGTGAGGAGCAGTGCTCTAGGTGGTGACAAAAACAGGCTCTGGGGCCAAAGGATCCAGCTTCAAATTCTCGCTCTGCTCCTTAGTACCTGTGTGATCTTAGGCAAGTTACTTAACCTCTCTGGGCCTCTATTTTCATCCGGGATTAGAAAAGGTCTGACTTACAGATTTGTTGTGAGAATTAAATGAAAGAATACACAGAAGTGCTGCAGCATACTGTCTGGCATGGGGAATGCAACCAATACAGGATAGCTTTTAAAAAGTAAGCACTCTGTATATTTTCGTTAAATAAATAAAACACAATGGAGTTTTCAGTTGTGTCCTTTCTCTCATCACCACCACCCCAGCCAAAGCATTAGCCCAACCAACTTCTCCCTGCAGCCTGGTCCTTAAAAGAGCTCCGCTTCTGCCCTGAGAAGTCTGCTGAGTACACTCTCCATTCCAAATATTATTAGTTCCAGCTTTGATCCTTTCATCACGTCACTTCCTAAAATATGTGCTCATGTGCCAAGCCACCTCTCTTCCTTCCTTCAAGTATTTCCTGAAATGTGACCTCCTCCATGGAACCTTCTTTAAGTGGAACTGAGCTCATCATTCCACCCTCTGTTTCCAACAAATAAGTTAAAGGTTGTTGTTTGAGGTTCCAAAGCTATAAATCATCTGAGCTTTTTGCTGGCTGAATGGTCTCACCATTGCAGGGCAGTTTGGGTTTCTCCTCTGCCTGCACTTAAGAATGTGAGTCTAAGAGGGCAAAGGGTTTGTTTTACTTGCTCTGTACACATTTAGCACAATGCCAATTCACATGTATGCTGAATAGATGTGACTTGATGATGATTTAATTACTTTGGCCATACCAGGAATAGAACCTAGAACCCATGAACCCTCAAATCTGTTTCCCTCATGTTACAGTATATTCTGATGCTGAGTCTATTACGAGACTGGTTTTCTGCACTTGCTTTCACAAAAGAACAAATACAAAAAAAGAAAAATTACATGAAAATGTCAAATTAATAAAATTATTTTCCATATCGTGAGTCTACAGATACTTTTAGAACACTGTATTAAAAGGTGCCTCATTTAAAGTTTAACTGCATATGCTTTATGGGTTATTTTGTAAGTCTAAAATGAATAACCCAAACATGTCAATACTCATTTTTAAAGTACTTGTTGTATTCGGTGCATGCACCATTATGGAGAACTTACACTCAGAGCAAAAAGATTTGTAGCAAAGCATATGACCTTCTTCCCACTACAATGACCATCCCCTAATTAGGCAATGCATCTGATAGTCATTAACAGGAATGAGATAATGAATCACTTTCTCTCTTCTTTGTTAATTTGCTGTAACCAAGCGGCTAATGGATGTCAGAGCTGAGTGATTGCACTGATTATAGTGATTTATAGTTGCAACAAAACAATTTAAAACCATTCTGATTATTCATGTTTAAGATGCTTTATGTTTTGTTTACTAAATGTTTTATGTCCCTCTTTCTTCCATCCCTAAAGTTCTGTCCCTCTCCTACCCTGCCACTTTTCACAAAAAGACCTGTTCCTAGAAAACTTGAAAGTTGTAGAATTTTTTTTATTGTTTTAAGCTAAGCCATTTCATTTTGTTTACATCTATCTACCTACCTACTTATCTATCTATCTATCTATCTATCTATCTATCTATCTATCTATCTATCTATCTATGCAGATAGATATATAAACTTTACGCAGTAAAAACTAAAAGCCTTATAGGTGGAAAGAAAACTTCAGTGGTACCTAGTTCAAAAGAAGACAGAAATAAGAGGAAATAAGGCAAACTTCAAGCCACTTACCTTGGGGCTTCCAGTCCCTTCCTCACCCTCCGCAGACACATCAGTAGCCAGAATCTCGGCTTTGATGGTATCCAGAGCCCTGAGAATCCAGCTGTGTTGCCGTTTGATTTGCCTCTGCAGCTCCTTCCATTGACTTGCAATCATCCGCAGCATGTCCTTTAGTCCTTCTCCAAAAAAAGGAGAAAGCACAAGTTATGGACTTGACTGCATTGGCACCATTATTATTTTTTTATTTAGTAAATTAGATGGTTATTTCAAACAGTAAACATAATTTTAAATGACAATGACCATCACCTGCTGTAACAGCACTTGTCACACAGAATAGAGACTGGGAATTTTTGACTTGACATAAGGTATGAGGACTCAAAAATGGTATATCCACATAGATTCATGGTTTGGAATTGCCTTGGATTCAGTAATATTGACTAAAAAAGTGCATGTGGAACAAAAATCCCAATGAATAAAAATTATTAACTATAGCTTCACATTCCAAATAAAAGACCCTGTGTGTATCTGTGTAGAGACTTAATAATGATCAGAAAAATGTATGGAAATAGGTAAAGTTATTTCAATGAGAAATTCAGTAAATGGGCCAGAATTAAGAGAGCAGTCTTTAGCATTAGCGCATCCAATTAATGCTGCTCTTTTCTTATTTAGCTGTGGTAAGCTCAAAGCAAAAGCCAAATTGTAATTCATCCTGTCTTATGGTCTTTTACTACCGGGATAAGTATAACCAAATGACTAAACTATTTTTTATTTACAATCTGCTCCTCATAAATACATTAAAACTGGGGTAAGAATTGGTTTAAGGCCAAAACTCTGCTAATGCAATGACCAGCAAAGAACATGCAAAACGTACATGTGTATGAATTGGCAGGGAAATAATCAGGCATCTCTAGACTGCCAGCCTTATATCTGTAATGATATCTATAAGTACCTCAATGCATATGCATTATAACTCCACGCACAATTCTCATTCATTATCTTAATGTTATTTCCAGAGCACCTACATCAAAAAGCATGTCAATGTGAAGTTTTCAGGAATGTGATTTCAATTGAAACTCAGGCGAACAGCAAGCCCCAAATAAAATGAACAGACCATTTGGAGGCAGTATTTCATCTTATAAGTATCACAGCATTGTATGCAGTATATGAAACATTTATAAATCTTGAAGGTCAATCTGATAATGTAAATATTAATAATACATAAGGAGGTGAATATATGCAGTAATTTACAGCAATGCTTCTTCATTCTTAATAGTCTGGAGACATAAAGACTTGCAATATTTCAGGAGGATTTACCTGCTTTGTGAGATGCAATAAGCTCGAGAAGTTGGTGTCCTTCCTCCTCCACAGCTTCCTTGAGAGCACAATGACTGTCTACATTCAACTTAAAACTCTGCAAGGAAAAATATGAGCATCAAACCCTGGCAAGGCAGCTAAACATAAAACATCCATACAAAATTACTTGCTACTTTTTATCAAGAAACAAACGGTCCAATTCACCCAATAGACAAACTAATTTGCAATACTAAAAGCTATTGATATTTGAGATCCGGGCTCAAAATGTTTCCATTAGATTAGCAGAGTGCATCTGTTTGGAAACAGCTGACAAATCTAGAAATTCATCAGGTTTTTATGAAAAGTCACATCCCGTAGGCTATATCAAGAGTAGCAGTATTCTATAAAATACACTAAATTTCTACCAAGACATAGGAGCTCTTTTCTTCACTTTTTAAAAATGTTAGTGATAGCACTATGTATGAAACCATAAGAAAACCTGGTAGTATCAATTATATTAGCCTTATGTGAACATATACAAATCCATTAATATAGTAGGGCTTGATTCAGCTCTTGTTTCTCAAATATCACACAAACCATAGAATATCGAGGTGGATTTAGGTGCTACACTGAGCAGTCGAATGCTTTTCAAATCGTTGATGTTTAAAAGTTCGTTCCTTACAATGTGACACTGCTTTATAAATGAATAAATCAAGCATATCAGGGGCATTTTTCACTCGTGATAGCCATCCAAAAAACAAAACCTGCTGTCATGGCCGAATTCCAACTCAGAGCCATTTCTTTCAGGAAGCCTTCCTTAATGCCTTACGTGAAGTTAATTACTCCCCTCTCTCTGTTACCTCTGCCTATTATACCTGCTTCTACTGTAGAAATTGTCATTCTGTATTCTGCTTTATTTCTATACTGGGTTACCAAATTATAAGCAATTTGAAAGAACTGCCAGTTTCACATTTATCTCCAATTCATGTCACACACAAGGTGTTCGATAAATGTTTGAGGGAAGAGTGGATATCCATTGAACTGGATCAATAGTACTATCATTTCAATATTTAAACACACACACACACACACACACACACACACACACAGATGGTTTTCCAAGGATTTTTCCATCTCTGGAATGTTATAAGTGGTTTCTATCACAGGAGGTCCAACGGAGAGTAATCATAGTAGCCAATCTGTTGAACCAATGGTAAATCTTCAGGATAAAAATCCATTCCGTCACTTCACTAATTAGAATGAGCATGGATTTTGAAATATGACAGGCCAAATTTTGCTCTCACTAAATATCTGCTGAGCAAATAGCTGTATGCACTGCACTGGACTTAGTATTAAGAATATTTACAAAAGTTTGAGATGATACAGTCCCAATTGGAATGCAATTTGGATGAAAAAGATTAAACAACCACAAATTGTGAAATTGGGTATTCACTTGTTCATTCATTTAGAAATCACACATCATGCCTATTCTGTACAGTGTGCTGGGGAAGAGTGATTCAGGGGGTATATGGCATGGCCTCTGGCACCAAAGGGCACCTGAGCGTGTCACTAGGAGAAGGAAGTGCATCCTGAGTCATCTTGGATGTCCAGTGGTGAGTCGGGGCTCTCCTTTCCATAATGGAGAAAAGGGGTCATTTTAAAGCTCAGAAGAAAAAGGAGAGCATCGAAAATCAAAAGAAGCTGAAAATGAAGGCGATAAAGACAGACATATCAGGCCTTAAAGTATAAAGATAAGAATTTTGACTAAAAAAAAAAACTGACTCCAAAATCCATCTGACTAGAGGCACAAGAAATAATAAAGTTCAGCCAAATATGACAGAAAGTGACAATATTAGGTTTCCCCATGGGGGTTCACTATTTCTTGTATTATCCTCTTTCAGTTACAGGTATTTGGTTGAATAAAATAAAATATGGCAATGTATGGGAAGTCTGATGTTCCTGGCCAATCCACACAAAGCGTAGCTGCGTTTACTTCTTGCCATTGCGGTGGAAATTCTCAACTCTGAAGCAATACCATGCAGAATAAGGTATGTGCGTTTCAAGGAGAAGGGACAGGGTAAAGAAAAACACACGAGTTCAACCTCCTAGCACCAAAATTTAGGAAGAAACCTATTCTAGAGATTTCCTCATAACTGAACATTTATCCTGCTGCTCTCTTTGATTCTCTATTTACTTACAACGAACTTGTGCTGAATGGCTGGTAATCATGAGCTTCTAAAGAGGTACATCAGGCTTACATCTCAGAGCAAAAGAGAACCTAAGGACCTGTGAGTAGGTTGAATAATTGGACATAACCAAAGCCAAGAGTATAGAGTAGATGCAGCTGGATCTGGTTCTGCCTCAAGATGGTGGGGAAGTATTTGATTAGGAAATTGTGAAAGATGAGGTATTCATTATTAGGAAAAAGATAAGCCGATAAGCTTGATGCTGTAGAAAAGAACCATTTAATATCTACTATCCAAACGCTGCAATATTGCTTGATTTTCAGGTGCACCCATTAACCATTAATGATATCAACTAAGTAATTCCCAGCGGGCCTCTGAGAAGGCAGCCAAGCAGGCAGAGCAACAAAACTGTCCATGAAGCTCCTGGCTGCTAAAGGATTCTATAGTAGGTTCTTCCCATTTGGCCCCCACCTCTTCCCTAGGGAAGGAAGCTTAGACAAAAGGGTTTTCTTTTCTTTTCTTTTTCCCCTTGAACTTGGTACTTGGACATGTTTCCATTTTTGTGCTACTAACATATTTCCTCAGCAACACCTATGGTATATACTCCCTCTGCAACCTCCATGGCACTCCCTGAAAACGCAGGGCATTTTATGGAGATTTAATTTACGCCAACAACATTGCCATAGACAGGTAACACAGTCCTATGTCATCGATTATGTGAAATTCCATAAATATGAGTGAACTGGGCTCTGTGGGACACCAGATCTTTTTTAGTGTCTTTAAAGCAGCATGTAACGGAATATCTAGAAGAGAATAATTAAGGAAATGGAAAATTCAGTGACTGAGACAAAAGACTAGATTATCAAAAAGATAATACATCAGAGGTTGACCAATGGGCATTTCCATTACTGTGACCTCGAGCTTCGCCAGCTTGTACAGATCGAGGTATATTATTCCTCAGCAGGATCCAAATTTGGGTAAGCATGCTGATTGTGCTTTGATCGTGATCAAACCTTACAAAGCAGATAAAATACTACATCTAATCCTATTCCATTCAAATTTCTGAAGAGCTCCATCTGATGGGCATGTGGAGGTCATGTGGATATGAAATGAATCCAAGGACATGTATGCCTTGATGGACAAAGCTATGACAAATGCGAAGAATGATTACTCATCAGAGATAATAATAATAGATGTGGATATCCTGGTACAGGAAATAGTGGGAAAGACCAAAATCAAATTCACAGGCTTGAAGATCCAAAGTGGCTCAGCCTTAGCAGCATCATATCATGAACACAGACTTTCCATCATGCCCATGGAATACTGTTTGCATCTGCTAGGTCCACTGAGGTCCCTGAGTTTTATGACTGTGAACAGAGAAGCCAAAAAGAGTTGAGTCTTTCCTCACTTAATTTTAGCCTTTTTTTTTTTAGCATAAATTAATATAATAGATGTTTATTGAGCAGTCTCTGCCAGGCCTACAGATACAAAAGTTAACATTACAAAATCTTGGCACACACAGCTTATATAGTCTACTGGGTAAAAGAGAGAAGAGAGCAAGTGGCCACATATGACCCTGCAGAGAGTAAATGTGTAATTAGGGTTTGGTATGTCATATAGAATGGTGGGGCCTTAAGCAAACCGAACAATAAAATACCTTGCTCAATGAGACTTAATTTAAATATGTATGTGCACGTGTGTGTGTATATATATATATGTATGTATATACATATGACATATACATATATATATATATCATGGTGGTCAAGTGAAAACAAGACTGTGGGCTATATTCCACATCAGTGTGATAAGTGCTGGGTAGGTGCTGTGGGAGCCCAAGCTGGGATCCAGGTTCTGCAGAGCCTGGCAGGAAGCTCTTGGAGAAAGGACTAATTTGTATGCAGGCCTGGAGACACCCTTTATTGTAGCAGGAAGCAGGGAGCAACTAGCA
>NW_006431925.1:6065477-6069223 GCF_000325575.1 Pteropus alecto | reverse complement strand
GGGTGGTGGCGGGTGGTGGGAGCTATGGCTACACGTGGTACTTAACTCAAAGAGCCATGAAAGAGCCATGAAAGACGATGCAACAATATGGGCGAGTGACTAGTGCAGTTCTGTGTTCTGGAAAAATCTTTTTGGCTGTTGTGTACAGTTGATTTTAAAAGGGCAGACTGGAGACAAGGAGGCCATTTAGGAGGCTGCTATGGTAATATAGGCCAGATGTTTCTGCATACTCATATTTTTTTTAATTAAAAAAAGGTATGCTTTTTCTTTTAAATGAATGGAAGAAGAAAAAATGGAGAAAATCTTCTGTCTTTTTAAGTTTTTCTCAGTGCGTGAGAGCAGCATGTGCCAGCATTTAGTTCTTTGGCTGTTCTGATGATAAATACCAGAGGTTATTAGTCAGGAGTCTCCAAATGTGAAAGACATATTGAACTGATGAACTTTTACTCCCACTGTCATTTTAAAGAGATAGTATATATGCTCATGAATAAGGCGCTTGATGACACTTTTTCTTCACACAAAAGATTTTTACTACCCTAAGAAAATGAAAACTTGCTTTTTTTACAAGGGCAGGAGGAAGGCCGTATGTTCTGTCAGAAGTGCAGAGGATTAAAAAGTCACCTGCTACCTGACTCGGGCCACCTCCACTGAGGTTCCACTCAGAGTTGTGCCCAGCACCTCCCACGTTCCCGGAGGGGCTCTAGGTGGTTGAGAAGCCATGGTCCCCGTGCAGCACCTGGCAGTTTCTCTTCTCCTCTCCCCAATGCCACCCATAGAGGATGGTCAGATAGTCCTCAAAATATAAAACATACCTTCCAACTGCCACATGTGCCAAGAACTGAAAGATTTTTATTAGCAAACATTTCTTTGTTAACGAACCTCCTAAAAACTTGGTAACACATACAGCCATTAAAATGAAGACTCTGAAATCACTTGAAAAATACACAGAATACATTTCAAGCCAAAAATGAAGATAAAAAATTATGTCTCTGATAAAATTATAGCTATGTAAATGAATAATCCCAGTGCGTAGAAAAAGAAGACTTGTAGAAAAACATGACAAAATATTAACTTCTTTTGTGCAGGGTAGGACTTGGAGTTAACATAGTCTGGCCTTATGGAATGAGTTCTCGGTGCTTTAGCTTTATGAAACATAAAGTGAAAATAATACTACCTAACTTCTAGTTTGTTGTAAGAATTAGAGGTAATGATCATAAAGCACTGAAGCAGTGCCTGGCAAAGAGTGGGCTGAAACAAAAATCATTACGAACTCTTAAATTCATTTTCTCTATTTTCCAAATGTTCTATGCTGGCATTTTTAGGTGACAAGTGGCACCTATTGTTGAGGCTCTCTGAATGCCTCAAGTGCAGATAGATACCAGGATCTCTTTGCCTTTGTGTCACCACCCGGCACAGGCCTGCCCACAGGGGGCACCAATACAAAGAAGCTGCTATCTGAGACTCAGGGAAGGAGTACAGCCTGAGAGGCCATTGATCAGGGTCTTCCTTTTGCTTTAAATGTGTGCCCTTGGAGGAGTCATCTGACTTTTCTAGGCTTCTGTTTCCTTATCTACAATCCTGGCATTTGGACTTAATATTTTCCAGTCCTTAGACATTTTGATTTTATCTTAAGCCGGGCAGTTAAGGATAGGTGTCTCAGGAGAATTTTTGTTTATTCTAAACCAGAAAGTTTTCAAAGGCGGAAGAATCCCAAAGGCTATCTAACCATTCATCTACCCCAGGGCAGTTCTGTCCCTCAACCATCCCAGGCAGATGTGTCCACTCTATCTTTAACTATCTCCAAGGAAGTTTCTTCTATCTTCTCATCCTGAGTCCACAACAGTTCTTCTCAGGAATGTAAGAGTTCTGTGCAGAGCAGCACGAGCTTAGCTTCCCTCTGCTTCAGATTCTTTTGCCAAGTCACCTCTCCAGTGTAGGAGTTGGAAATCAGAAACACTGTGAGAATACACTAACAAAACCCGTAGATTCAATTGATCACCAAGCCCTGCCAAGTTATTTCTCCATCCTCACCATGGATTTAGGCCCTCGTCATCATCCCTTGCTAGGCTGACTTTGACAGACTCCAAGCCTGACCGCTTTAAAACTACATTTATTTTTATTTGTCACATGCCTATGAAGAGGCAGGCATTGTCCTAGGCTTGCAGAATGTAGCTGTGAAGGAGATGAATATAGCCCCTGACCTCTCAGAGCTCACAGTGTAGTGGTGGGTGGAGGTTATGCATCTTATAAACAGGGAGTCGCGACTGATTGTGTCAAGGGGCTATGACATGGCATACGGTGATGGCGATGAGCATGACTTCTGGAGCTGGACAGTCTGGATTCAAATTCTGGCTCCTCCATCACTCCCTAAGTAACACATTGGGCAACTTCTTTGTACTCAGTTCCGTCATCTGTAAAAAGTGGAAAATGCCAGTATTGGCTTCGTAGGTGGCTCTGAGTATAAAATTATCTGTAGAATAGAGCCTGACATATCATACTATTGTAATAAAAACATTTTATTACATAGAATGGTCTGTCTATAAAACTCAGAAAAAGATGCTCTTCTTCCTAAAACCCTCCAATGGCTTCTCAAGGTTGAAGAACAAGGTCCAGCCTCTAACAAGACCTATGGAGCCCTCTAAGATCCCAGCCAGGTCTGTTTCTCAAGCCCCATGTCTGCCTTGAAATGTGCCTGAACTGCTTAAAGCTCCTTCAAGATTCTGCTCTTGCTGGCATCTCTGCCTGAAAAATCTGTCTTCCCTTCCCCTGGCTCAGCCTTGCTCAGCCTTTAAAATCCATCTCAGGTGTCACACTCTCTAGCAAGTTTTCCTGGACCATCTTCCATCAGCACAGTTTCCTCATCTCACCATCCACGGTACCCGTGCAGAGCTCAAACCTCTACCCACTACGGTGTTCTATAACTATTGATAATGTGTCTACATCCTACCTATCGGTTCCTGGAGAGAACTTTTCACTCATATTTGTATTCTTAGTGCCTAGGACAGTGCCTGGCACACAGGATATGCCTAACAAACGTTCCAGAAGAAAATGAATGAAGATTTGTACCAAAAACCTTCCATGTAGCTTTCAAACTGCCCATAGCGTTTTGGGAGATATTGGTGCAATCACTCTTCACTTGGAAGTAGTTGATAAATGTCCCCAAATTTTACTCAGTGAACACCATGTAAATGAGCTGTCATGTTCCTTCGCTTACAAAATTACTTGCCAATTACACTTAGATGATCCCAGTGTAATTGCCATGTAAACTGTACCCTGGCTGAGATAGCCCAAATCATCAATTTAACTTTACTCTCTCATCATATGGTACTTAGCACATAATTAAACAAATGGTCAGCCACCACCACAATCGTATATCTGCCCCACGAAATGAAGTGGCTACATTTGTCATTGATTTATCAATTATGACAATATGCGACACACCTCCACCTAGAAAATCAGAAGCTTAAAAAAATTAAAAGTACTATGTACTCTTGAGAAAAAAGTTCCAAGTTGATGATAAAAAAAAAGAGATAAGCACTATAAAAACTTGGCTTTCCTTGAAAAAAGAGAGAAGGCACTAAGATATAAAGATAAAAATTCTCATTCTTCCTGAAACCTCAGATAATAAAAATATTTCCAAGCATTTGAAAGTGAATTTAGCTCTTCAAACAATTCACAATTTCTTTCAAACAGTTGCTTCGTGTGTGTGTGTGTGTGTGTGTGTGTGTGTGAGAGAGAGAGAGAGA
>NW_006431925.1:6015265-6065439 GCF_000325575.1 Pteropus alecto | reverse complement strand
AGAGAGAGAGAGAGAGAGAGAGAGAGAAGGGTAAATGTATTTTACTAAAGTTGACATTCTTTTCTGATAGACTTGAGACTATCTTATGTAAGAATCAGATAGATAGGAGAGATCCTAAATGCTGATGGTGCCTCTTAGTGACCAAATTGTCATTTGTTTTTCTGGATGCCGCCACTGCACCTAGCACAGGTATTATCATGCTGACTTCCCAGCATGGCCACACTAGGCCAAATGCATTCTCAAACAGAGGTTCTGTCTAAAGGGCAGAACAATTGACTTCCAGAAGACACTGCTCTGAGGCCCGGATTGAAAAAGAGGTCAATGCCTGCCCAAATATCTTTCTACCTCCTGCGGTGGAATAATTGATGTGCAACAGCCCCTACAGATGTGGAGTCACCAAGGTGATGGATGAATATAAGTATATTATTCACACGTACATCTGCTAATATGCAGGTCCCAGTGCAAACACCAGGACTTAAGAATATTATGTGGATTTAGGACAATCCCTGAAGGACTCCAGTTCCATTAAAAATTTGTTTGGCAGCCTGGGCCAGATCTATTACAACTCCCACATGCTTCGTGCATTTGAGAGGGGGAACCAAACTGCTTTGAAAATAAATTTAATAAATTTTGTAATGTCAAGTCATTAACAGCCTGTCTAGTCATATACAGCCTTCATATTTTGAAATAGTAACATTAACCTGTGGAATTTTTTAACCTTTCTAATATCCAAGTCAACATTTTTATTATCTTTGTGTTTTCTTCCAAAGGGGAGGAATTACATCCTGAAAACAGAAGAAAACATTCCTATTTTTTTTTCTGTAGGTGCTTTTCTTGTCACAAACATACCAGACCAAACTCAAAAATCTCTGTGATCAGAGTCCATTTTGGTTCGGAAATAGTAGAGGAAATAATTTAACTTGCAGACATTCTTAGTTATTGTTTGATAATTTATAATATTAGTTATAATTTGCTGCCTATAATGGTTGTAACACTGCTTTTACAAATGTTCATTCATTCATTTAGCAGAAGTCTTTAGTACCTATTACTCACATGCCAGGCTGAGTGTCAGAGGAGATACCAAAGAGATACAAGCCGTCCCTCAAGTAGGTGACAGTCACAGGTGAATTGCTGAGGAAAGGCTGGATGGGAAGAAATGCAACTTCTCTAGGAACACCTGGGTTCCTGATACCACATGATTTCAGGTCTCTAAGGAGGATGTGCATGACTTCCCAAAACGAACAAAGCATCCTCACAGATAAGGTGTTTATTTGATCTTCACAACCACCTTCGATAGATATGACAGGCATTTTTCTGGCTAATGTAAAGATCTGTTTGGGGCCTAAAATGTTACCATAATATCATTTATACCAGGCAAACTGTTTCAAGATTCCAAATTCCATGTAACACTGCAGTTGAATAGGACCTGCACATGGTAGGTGACAGAGAGTTAGGTCACGCAGTGGCTCTTGTCCATACACAGTGTCCTTCAGCCTGCACATGAACCCGCACAGTTCCAAGCCAGTCTATACACGTTCTCTCCAGCACTTAGCACAGCACCGCCCTAAACAGGAAGTGTTTAATAAATTCAGCGTTTCCCTAGTTTTCTAACTTAAAAGTCATTATGTTCTAAAAAGGAGAAGAAATAAAGTAATAAATTAGTAAAATGTCTGACCGCCAACAATTTTCAAAACGATCAGAACTGCTGCGTATTATGGCCCAAGAGCCCTTAAACTGAGTCAGGCAAAAAGTATATCCCCAGGTGCTTTAAATAGTTCAGGGATCTTTTTTAACTGAAAAGGGAAGAGAATACTATTATCTCCTATCTCCTAGAATTAGAGCTATACAAGCAAAGGAATGTGGTCCAGGATTTTCACATGTCCAAAATGAGCCTCCTGTCCCCACACATCAACCTCAAAATGCCTGCATGCTAAAAATTCCCAACAGGCCTGTACATCCCCAAGCCACCCAAGGAAGTACCTTAAGGCTAGGAGTAAACTATTTCAAATCCCCCAACGAGAAGTAATGCTGCTTCCCACTAAACTCTTGTCTACTCGCTTTAAACTGAGGAGAACCATGGGAGACAAGCAAATTGAACTTCAAAGCCCCTACAAGGCCACCAAGCTCTGCTCAGCGAGGCTGAGGGAGGTGGCAGCCAAATCCACACTCCTCAGGCTTTTGAAGCCTGACCAGCTGCCTCCCATTAGTTGAGCAGTATAGCCACATGGCAGCTGCTGGCCTTGTGAAGTTCAGCTTGCTTGGGCCAGGGCTGCCTATCATCTCAGCAGGGAAAGGTAGGCAGGAAGTGGTGGGTACCACGAAGTGGAAATAAAGGAAAGCCTGTTATCTTAACTTCAAGCAATGAAAATGGAGCAGAGGTAGAGATAGGAAGGCAAGCAAAAGAAAAACAGCTGAATGTATCTGGAGAATTTTACTTATGTAGGTAAATACTCTGTGAGAAGTATATCATTTTTCTTATGATACAGATGAGAGAGCTATTTAATAAAAAAAATATAACACGAAGAGTTAAATGTAGATGATAAGTGCACGAAAATATCTGTACTGAGATTTTGTTAACCAGACACATTATTAGTTTAAAACAATCAGTTTTTGTAAGTACTTAGGTTAATGACACAATAAGGAAAATTTTTCAAACCTTTCAAGGGTACCAAGACTGCACTGCAGGATTTTGATGCTTCTGCGCCACCTTGTGGTAGCCACCTCATATTGCAGGTACCAATCAAAATTAACAGCAAAGTTCTGGAAGGTGAGCTTTAAAAGCTACCCCTGTAATACGAACTCAAAACTCTACACACACAATCACTTTTTAGGATCTATAGCAAAAGCTGTCCCTACAGTATGACAGACTCTCATTACATGGGAGCCTTGAGTTGCTGCTGTAGACAAGACAATAATGGGATAAGGAAGAGCCTCTCACCTGGTGTTAAAATAACCAGAATGTTCATTGCAGTATTATTTGCAAAAGCATAGATAAGGAGGCAGCTTAAATAGCCATCATCATGGGAATGAATAAATAAATTGCGGCACATTAACACAATAAAATATTAAGGAGTTGCTAAAATGTGCAATAAATCTTCATATACTAACAGAAGGATGTCTGAGATATATGTTTAGAAACAAAAAGCAGGTCATTGAACAGTATATATAATATGAATTAAAAATCCTTAAAATGTACGCACTTTTACATAAAAAGGTCCAAAAGAGTATAGAATGAACTGTTCATGTTGGTTATCCAAGGTGAGGGGAGTAAACTTTTTACTTTTAATTTTATGGTCTTTTATAGTTTGAATTTTTTCCAGTGAATATAATTGAATGGTTTTTGTTTGTTTGATTGTTTGTTTATTTTTACTACAGTCCTATAACTACAGCAGTTGTATGAAAAACAAAATTTGTTCTATGTTCAGCACATGCCCCCAGTGGTCACTCTTCTAACATCTGCTCCCTCTTTTTCATGTAAATACTGCTTAAATAATGGGATTCATATCCTTAATATGTATAAAGCACCCATTAATCCTGAAGCAAAAGGCCAATGACTCAACAGAAAAACAAGCTAAGAATATGAGCAGACATTTCTCAGAAAAGAAATACAAATGACTCCTAAAAATATAAAAAAGGTACTCAACTCCACTTAAAATACAAGAAATACAAACTAAACTACAATAAAATGCCATTTGTAACTACTGAAGGAACAAATCTTAACCAGTGTGGTAATATTCTCCAATAGCACATCCAAGGATGTGCAGAAATAGGCATTCTGATGCATTGCTGAGTATAAACTGGTACAATCGCTATCAAGGACAATTTGGCAATACATGAAAATTTTAACTGTGTATAACCTTTGACCCAGAAATTTCATGTATAAGGTGTTTATCCTAAGGATATTCTATACTAAGCAAGATAATGAATATCCAAGGATATTCATCGAAGCACTGTTTTAAATTGAAAAAGACTGCAAACAATTTGTTCCCATCAATAAAGGACTGGTTAGGTAAGTTGTGGCATATTCATAAATAGAACACTGCACAGCCATTCAAAAGGGCGAAATAGTTCTATGCCAATTCTGAATTATTGCTAATATAAGTTAAGTAAATAGAGTTAAGACATATGCATGTGCTTTCAAACACCTGGAAGAGCTCCGAAAGGATATAAAGAGCAGTGGTTGTCTCAAGGGAGGAGAATTGGTAACTGGGGGGACACAGACGGGAGGCTCACTTTCGACTTTCTACTTTTTTTATTCCCTTCTTTTATTTACCTTTAGAATTTTGTGTTATATCTACATATGTTAGTCAAAAAACACATTTTAAAAAACTCATAACATATTGCCTGTACCAGCATATCCTTCAAATGCTGTACTCAAATCCATTTTCCATTATGCTCATAGTTATTCTCTCATTTAAGCCAGGGACCCCACCCCGTTGATGTATGTCAAGCTGACCAAACTCGCATGGAATTTGTGGTTGATTTATGTCACCCTCCTGTTTGAAAATAAAATCAAACCTTCAACGAGTCCCCATTGACCCCAGAGAATAGTTCGACACATTAAAAAGACATTCACTCTCCTTTACCACCTGTAAGACTCCGACTTAGTCTCAGCCACATCAAAAGGCTCGCCACACATCCCTAACTTGCCCATAAAATTTCCTCCCATATCCTCTCCTCCACTGTCTATCTAACAAATCATATATGGCCTGTGAGGTGTACATCAAATTACCTCTTTGAGCCTTCCCTACCCTCAGGAAGAACCAATAAAACTTTTCTCTATCCTCTGAACAGTACTTTGCTTATCCTTCAAGAAGTTTACTGCTCAAAATTGGATTACATTCATTATTTATGGGTCTATTTAATCTACGGTTATCTCCCTTCGATTGCAAGTCCCTGGAAGAAAGAAGTCAAACTCATCCATCATGTATTCCTAACACCTAAATAACCGCCTGGCACTCACAGGTGCTTAATACATATGAGCTCATAATCACCATTCCCCTACTCATGTCTTCTCATTTTCAAATTGAATTAAGAATGATGTTTTTCCAAGGCTATTTCTATGTGGTTGGTTAATGTTTGCCCAACATGACATGATGCTATCTATGCAAATTTATCTACCAAGGTTAATCCAAGCCCTTGTGCTTGGTTCTTTTTCTTACTCTTGCACAGCTGTCTGGTATTAATTTTACTTTGCTTTCTCCTACTGGAAACTCTGATTAGCTATAGATTAAAAAAAAAAAAAACTTTTAGTTTTTTTTCCTACAATTGATTGCATATGATGTGGTGCCCATTTGGTGAGTTAGGCATCCATAAAAGTATTTGAGAGATAAGAGTTATCTTTTCAGGAGTAAATCGACATGAAATGAAATCTCTAGAGGGAGAAGCTGCTGTCCTGCTCTGCTGCTTTACTTTTAAGCATTCTAACTTCTAAAGATACTATAAATTCTCTTAAAGAAAAAAAAAATCCAAATAGTCTGCCAAGAACCACTCATGATGCTTCTATTCAAATGTAGTTTTTGGTGACTTTTGCTTCTTTGAAAGCCAATATAAAAGGTGATGAGGGAAACAACCTAAATGTCCATCAACAGGTCAATGGATAAAGATATTGTGGTATATCTGTGCAATGGAATATTACTCAGCAACAAAAATGAACGAACAATTAAAACATGCAACATCAATATAAGTATGCTTGGTGAAAGAAACCAGACGCCCCCCAACCCCAGCAAAAAAAAAAAAAAAGAGAGAGAGAGAGTCCATATTGTTTGATTCCATCTACGCAAAATTCTAGAAAGTACAAACTAATCTAACAGTAACAGAAAGCAGATCCAGCAGGGAAAGGAGGGAAAAGTTACAAAGGAACCTTTTAGAGGTGATGGATATGCTCGCTATCTTGATTGTGGTGATGGTTTCATGAGTGTATACATCTGTCGGTTTGTGGAAATCTGTGACATTATATACTTTAAATAGATATAATTTATTATATGTCAGTTATACTTCAATAAAGCTGTTTTAAAAAAATGGACAGAGGTGAGAAAGAAGGGAGTCCATCTAAGAATAAGTATATAATGCTATTTTAAAAGTGGTTTTCAAACAAGAGGAACGTTCAATATGTTCAATACTCACAAAATGCCTTTCTAGAATGACATTTTCCTAAAAATGTCATTTTCTAGGAAGATAGAAATTGTATTTTTGAAAGGAGCAGCTAGGTTGCAAGCAGATGATTAATTATCATGGAAAATCATTGATGTATCATTGCAATTTCACAGTATTTCTTACAGTTAAAATAAAGCTCCTTCATATCTCTCACAAAGGTATTGTAAGCTTTAATTGATTTGTGTTGGTAAAAACCCTTGGTTACCGTCATGGAAAATAACTGAATTAAGTATCAAAATATAAATGTACAACTTTAGTTATTGTTTTTATATTTGTTTTTCTTTAAAATAAACATTGCAGAGTGCCAACTCTTCTAACGCATTATTAAACCAGAGGAGATACTCGACTCAGGGCCTTGCACATCTGTTGATTTAATGTGAAATCATAGAATCTATAAAGATGTTGAAAGAAATTAATGTAGCTATATCTACATAATGAATAATCTTGCAAACAGCATTTGTCCACTCACTGAGGAGCAGACTTATGCAGGGTGAACTAAGGAATACAAATCTCTAGGCTTAGTTGTATACTTTCTTTATGGTAAGGTAGATATTTTTTGTCTTCTTTTGAGTAGAATAACTTAACACTAACTCAGCACCACAGTAAGAAAATAGAAAAAAAAAAATTGACACTATTGACTAAGAGGACAACATAGACATTGTCCTCAGAGAGACAGAGTAACTCAGAGTTTAAACATGTTTAAACAATGGCTGTATCTAGAGTAACAGACACCGCATGCACTGTAGCAGTGACTCAAGTAACCGTCCTTAAGTATCACTCAATGGCAATGCACGCACACTAGGTCTTCAATAACTGTTAGTATTATTCATGATTGCAGAAGTAAAATATGAAATTGCAACTTAATATCCAGCAAACAGATCTGGAGACCATAGGCCCTCACTATTTGCAAAGCAGAGATAAAGAAGATGTTCCTGTGTTATCTCTAGTCCAACTAATATAATCAGACATAATCGTGGAAAAAACTCATTCAATAAAGTGTTGATCTTCAGGCAGAAACAAGTTTATTCTTTAAGAGAGAAACATTTTAAGAAGGACTCTTTGCTGTGAATCTAATGTAGAGATTCGCAACAAAGGGGACAACGGTTTCCGCATAGTGGGCGAGAATGTCATTATAGCAAATATGGATGTCTACAATTCATTATGGTCAGCTGCAAAAAGTTCTGCAATTTATAAGGCTAGAATGCAGTAGTCACAAACCACGTGTGGAAATTTAAATTTAAACGTAAGTTAATTAGAATTAAAATTCATTTTCTCAGTTGAAATTCATTTCAAGCGCTCAGTAGATACTTGTGGTTAGCGGCTCCCACATTGGACAGTGCAATACAAATAGTCCATCTCATTGTAGAAAGTTCTAATGGATAATGTTGGGTTAGAATGAGGCAGAGGCCAACACAAGGATGCTAAGCAAGGGATTCTGTAATATGGATTTGAGAATGGGACATTGGTTACAAAGAGGCTATGTCACTCAACTCCCAAAAAGAAGAGAGACCTTGATTCATACTGTCTTAGCCCGGCTTTCAATAAAAAGAGTTAAAGTACTCTTTATGTACCCATGCCCTCTGGGACCTCAAAAAACTAAATGTGTGTTTTCCATAAAATATTAAATCAAGAGAAATTAAGACAGCACACTTAATGTGAAATAAAGTTCATATACTCCTGTTTAAACACAGATTAGAATTTCTGTCAGAACAATGCCAGTGAAAAGTTGACATTCTAATTAATACAATTTACATTATAAAGCACTGAATATCTTTATCTTGCTATTATGAAATGCCCTCTTTAAAAAAAAAAAAAATCAATGCTCTACTCAACAGGGAATTGAGTACTAAGGGCAGTGTTTAAAAACCCTTGTGCACCAGAGGTGTTTGAGGTCACTGGCACTTTTACACACCATCAGCCCAGGTCTCTAAAAAGGGAAGCAATAGGCTCATCCTCTATCACACGGTATTGTCATTCTTTATCACCCACAAGACTGTCTGCATGCTGCGACAGGATTTTAGGGCCGTTTTTCTTGCAATGATATAAAACACTGCAAAATGCAAACACCAAAAAGACTAAAACATATTCTCTCTCTCTCTCTTCTCTCCTTCTCTGTGCCCCGCCCCCTCCGCCCCTGCCACTCCATCCTCCTTCTCCCCCTCACCCTCTCGCTCACCATCACAGGCAACAGGTCTGGAACCCTATGACCTCACACACATGTAGGACTCTCACACAATGCTTTTTCGATCCAAATTCTGCGTGTGTAAGAGGGGCAGAAAATCAAGCCCACAGTTGGGCACCCAAGGATTCGTGCTCATTGCCTTTGTCAATTTCATGCTATCGGTGAAAGGAATAAAGATGAGACCCTTAAAGCCTGAATTTTCATTTCCTACGACAACGTGCTTTTTCTTCATGCTTTATCACACTCCACTACTTGGTTTCCGCCCCTTCATAATTGATATCGGCCATTTGAAGCATTCAGTAAAAACCTCATGAGGTTCATCAAATGTCCCCCAGTCTATAATTCTTGCTTCTAACATATTCAGAAGCATATTCATCCAAGTGTTTTCCACTTCCCCTCCATGGTTTTCCCTGTGCACAGGGATGAGTGTGATGACAGTTGTATTAATTATATGCTGAAAAACTCACATAGCAGCAAAAATGATGGAGATCATCGTTTTAAATATTTTATTAAAATAACCCAGTGTAGAACAGATAAAGTAGACCCTCTTGATAATGAGAGGTTCATTAATTTTACAAGAATTCTAGAAAGCTTAGAATGGCCATCAAAATTATCTCTTTCATTTTTTTTTTTTTTTAAGAAGTGGAAACCTTCAATCGCCGCTTCAGAGAGCAAGGGTCTAATAAAATTTTCTAAGGTATTTTTTAAATAATTACTTACCTTTTTGGAAAATTTTTTGAAAAAAACACCTTAGCGTATGAAAGATTCAATTTCATAGTATTATTTAAAATGCCTGTAAATTTTCAGCTTCTGCAGTTTTCTATTAAAATTTGGTTTCATTAGCATATGACTTCAGATAAATAAAATTGATATTCTCCATAAACAAAAAAGCAGCACATTAAAATTCTTCCATTACGAACAGCAAAAGCAACACAATCTTGCCTACCAAGTGTGTCTCCAGGTACAGTTTAAGGCTATCCGTTTCTGCTTTAGGGGGTGTCCAATTCTCAGTGGTTTCCATGGCTTCGTTTAACCATTGAATGAATTCGTCCAGCTTGTTTACAAACCCCTTGTGATGAAAAAAAAGAAAAAGGGGGAAAAAGGAAAAATTGGTTATTTTTTCAAAGCTAATCTTAAATATTCCAAACCTCACTGATGGTAAAATTGATACCACTGTACTCCCATCCTCATTCCACACTGTAGAATAGATTTTCCACTATTCCTGGCACTAAAATCTATCAAACTGGAAAGAAATTGTCCATGACTCCCTCTCATTTTTTTCCTAGGAACACTTCTCTGAGAAATTTGGATTGGACTCCAGGGTGTCATCGTAAAGGTGACCTCAAATCATCAAAACATTTCTGGTGTCTGACAAGCTTCCCTCACCAAAAAAGCAGGTCAGGTCTGCTAGGAACACTCACTGGCTTTGGGGGATAAAAGCAGTTCCCTAAAGATGGTGTTCTTTACTCAGAAGCCTGTGGAGTTGAGTTGCCTTAACTGAACTAGTAATGTATTTTTAAGTAACGTAAGTGTTTTAAGGGCCTTGGTGACTTCTACTGACAGCCCAAATGCTTGTGGCTGAGCCTGGGTTCTAAGAAGCAAGGAAGAATAGAGAAGGTGGGACCAATGAACCATATAAACGCCTGACTTGGTGTGTCCTAGACATAAAGAAATATTCTTGGCTAGGAAGCACAAATCACAATAATCTTGCAATTTTTCAAATAATGGTTATAAAAATTTATTGACCATCTGAAAGAACACATCTGTAGAAACGGATAATCTGTTGAAAAAAATGAAACACCAGCTATGAACCTAAGGAAAGGAAACGGGGCTGGGTGCCTGCTTTCCAAGTCTTGGTAAACAGCACCACCTGGAGGTCAAAAGGAGCAAAGACAGGTTTCGACATTTACACTCATGAAGATGGCTTGGGATGCTATTTCCCTGTTAAACTTACCCTGTTCTTCAGATTTGCTTTTGATTGATTTTGATTGATTCATATTTTAATGCTTAACGGAATATATGCTGAGACTGAGGTGAGAACAGGTGAAAATTCGTTTTCTTTATTATGCTTCTCAGAAACGACATTTTGTTATTAAGCTTTCTCCTGGATAATAGTTTAAGATTCATAATCCTTTAATTCAAGCAATTGATTGGCCTCAAAATAATTATTAGAAAAAGAGAAAATGGGAATTGAGAAGGGGAGTAAAGAGAAAGGCAGACAAATAACACTCAGAGACACATTCTAGTCTGTCAAAAGTGGTAGGCAGCAGAAATGTGGGCCGGGAGGCCCATGGAGCCAGATCAGACGGCCCCTCTGTGCTCTGGTGTGTTGTCAACCTATCAAATCTCTCATCCCACGTGGTGGTGTATCATATGTTTTCCCATGTTCCTAAGTGCTACCCAAAGTTTTCTTATTGAAAACATCCCTACTGTGCCAAGTGTCATAGAACAATTACAACCATCCTTTTGAAAAATCTCTAATTTTCTCATATCGCGACTTGTTCTAAATGCTAGGAATCCATGCTACGTAATTTCTTTTGCCCTTTCTCAGACATTTAGTCTGCTAGAAATAAAGTCCTTCTTCTGTATACTCTCATAATTAAATTCTGTGAAAAATTAGGATATCTTTTGGGACCAAAAGGACTTAGAGAGATATCATCTTCAGAACCTCATCAGAACATCAGAGTCTAGGTGGTTGATAATTGTGAGATGAAAATACTATTTTATAGTATTTATAGTATTAAATAGTATTTATTATTGAATTTGGACTTGAGTTGTTACATCTGTATATATAAATTGGTTTTGAGGAAAATTAAGTCAGGAAGTAAATTATTTTACAAACAAATGGTTAAATCCAAGGCGACAATTAGTAAAAGATGTTATTTGAAATATAACTATGCAGTATCTTCTCTTCCCCCCCAAAACAAGCAAACAAAAACGATGTGTGGATATGTGATTGCATGGGTACCTCAACATAAAAAGGTTAGTCTTAGCCAAAGAGCATTAAACAATGTGTGTCAGATTTCCTAACACAACCACGATTTCAGAGTTAGCTGAAATTTGTGAGATGCTAATTATGCAAAACCCATGGGACCCAGAGGAAACTTTCTGGATAATCTCTCTGCGTAGCCTGGCTGGACAGCAAAACCAAGGCTGTCGGACATAAAGAAAAGAGGTCCATCCCTTCAAGGCTTTGTTCAGGGTTTCTTCCGAATTATATCCCATCCTCACCAATTTTCATTTGTTGCACATTTTCTCAACTCTTTCCTTGCCAGTGCTAAAAAGTTTCATCAATCACAATAAAACCTGAGAAATCCCTGTGTTCTTAAGCTGCAATAAAAAGGTAAGCACTCTTCTCTCTCAGGGAAGTCTTAGCTATCCACCTCCCCTCCCGCTGATACATGTAGCCACAAGAATAGGAACAGAAATTGCGAAAGCAAATGAAGTTGGAGTCCATCCGATTCTTGACATCTTTGTTGCCAGCTACGTCTCCACCTCTGCCGGCCCCTTTATGTGCGCACTGTCACCGGTGTTCTGTGTAGTGAACAGTGTACTTTCTACTATCCCCACACCACAAATGCTCTTCTTGGAAAGACCAAGTAAATGCCACAGTACACCGAGCCAAGAGATACACAGGAGAATTCACATTTGGACGCATGCAGCAAATCTGTAATGCTCATTTTCAGAAGGTCTGCTAGAGTCGTACGAATGAAGGAGAATGAGGCTGATGCAAGTAACAACACAGGAAAAGAAGGGAAATACAAAATTTTACTTATTTTGTAACACAGATCAAATCCTAGTACAACTATTGAGCACTCATTCGTTCCTTTAACAAATAATTATTAAGTGCCTACTCTGTGTAAAACACATTGCTTCATATTATTGAGAATAAAAAGATAAATATCACTGCAGCAAAATTTTCAGCAGAACATAAAGCATATATCTAAGCACTGGCCTACTGAATTCAAGTAATTTTAATCTTTTTTTTTTTTTTTAAGTTTTACAATCAGTAAAGAGTTGGCACACTATCCTGAATTTTCTTGTGAAATGTATTCTGCCTGTGTCAGAATTCGGCCTGTACCCAATTTTGTTCCTATTCTTAGTATTTGACCTATCTGTGTTTGTTTCTCTAATATTCTGAGTTACCCGCAGAGCCAAAGTTGACTATAAAAATTAGATTTTCTTCGTGACACAATCGAATGCTGCCAGCACACTACATAAAAAGAACATTTTAAGCACATTCAACTCACTGCTACAGGCTGAGTTACAAGTCTTTGAAGGGCTACGTTTTAGCCTTTGTTGTTCAAACTCCTGCCAACGTATCAGATCTGTTCCGTCTCTCTGTCATTTTCTACCACTAGTTTCTTCATCATCCTTTTCTGCCCTTTCTTCCATTACCTTTCTCTGCCTCCCTGCCAAGTTCTCCAGGGGCACACTGAGGGTGACTCAGGCCACTCCCTTAATTGTTTCCTTCTGGGTCAGTCCCTTGCCATACTCATATGTGATACATGCTCTGAGAGTTTGTAAACTTCTGATTAGAGCCAAACCAGGATTCAACCCTCAGAAGAAACCCTGATCATCCAACTTAGGAGAAAATGGAACAGCCTTCAGCCCTGTTTCCACCAGCTGGAAGCGCACTTTCATTTGCATTTTGAAAGTTCCTTAATGAGGTGCTTTGAAAAAAAATCTTACTTTTAAACTTTCTAAAGCATCAATCTCTTGAAAGACTAAGAAGCACAGTGAAAGTGCATGCAAATGTATACTTACGGGTTTGCGAAAAATGATTTGCTAGAGCCCTTGGCTGGTTAAGATAATCGACGAATTAATTTATATTATATTAAATTTACACTTGAGTCTTGCAAGTAGCTACACTCTCATGACAGGTTAAAAATACCCACCATTTCTCTTATTTTCCTATGTATTTCTCTCCTACAACAAACCTAGTTTGGTTAAATATAAATTGTGTGTTGCGGGGGGCGGGTGTTAATGACTGTTGCCATCTGGCAAGGCTGTGGTGTGTAGCAGGAATAAAACGTAGAGCCTTCCTTGCCCCATAGGGGACCAGGAAACGTGATACAGTAGGAAAGGAGATGTGGTCTCTGCCTTACAGAGGTGAAAGCCTACGGGCAATTTTTTATAGAATTACATAATTTTTAGACCAAATTGAGACTGAAAACTATTTCTCTAAAAGGGGAAAGGAGACGTATACAACAGGAAGTAGATGCTATGTTGTCACCATCAGTCTGTGAAGTGGTGCCACTTATGGTGGTTTTACAGATGAGGACACTGAGGGTCAAAGAAGGCGAGGGACTTGCCCGGTGTCAGAGTAGGGACTAGAACCCGTATCTCACGCCAGAGTCTGTGTCTCTCACAGCACCACACTGAACTCTAGAAACAGCGCTCCTAGAGACACGTTTCGGATCCAGACGAAGGAGACGCAACATCTCTTCCCACAGTCTTGGCACTGAGGTAAAATGCTCTGAGCTCTAAGTCCCTCCCCCTTCGCATTCACTATTGTCTGTTACTTTTTCTGAAAGGGGATCTGTGATGAGGTGAGATGCTTAACAAGAAACATATACTTAGGTAAGGGTAGGAGGAGAGCAATTTCTTTTCAGCAAGCAAAAATCACTGTAAACTTCATTTCTAATTTACAGAAAATTTAAGGCAGTTACATGCTTGAACTAGCCCATTCTATCGATGTCTCAATTACAGGTGAGTCTGACTCAGTTTAATCGCAGAGATGGCCCTTGGTTCTCAGGAGGTGGTTCAGCCAATGGCCTGAACTAATCATTTCCTCTCGGTGTATGTTGTCTGGATGTGCGTGTGAATGTGTGTGTTTTCATCCCCTGAAGGATGCATATTTCTCTGCAGACAGAGAAATCGAGCGTGGTGTCTGAATGGTCTAGATCAAGTCAGCTGCCTTCAAACAGGAACCTGCTGAAGAGTATCAAAAAAGTGAACTACTTTCACTATTTTTATGAAAAAAATTGATCAGCCTTTGCTGATCATCTTTTAAACCATTAAAAAGTCTTTACTACTCTCTTAGTATTCCAAGATTAAAAGATTCAGTGAATGATCTCAAATGAACAGCGCTAGCTGAAACAATACGTAATCTTTACACAGCTTTCACTAAGTGCCAGGACCTTATAAAAGTATTTTATATGCTATAGATCATCTGGGTCTCGTAAAGACCCTGTGAGGTGGGTACTACTGTCACCCCCATTTTACAGATTAGAAGACTGGGGCTCTGAGAGGTGAGGAGATCTGCCTGATGTTATATGGCTAGAAGGTGGTAGACTCAGTACCTGAATCTGGAGAGCCTCACTGGCACCACATGAAATCATGACAGGCCAGCTGATTTAACAATCTGTTTACGTCCCTGGCAGAAATTAGAAATTCAAAAACATTTAAATGAGAATTAATTGTGAGGGACAGGAGAGGGTATATTAAAAGAGAGAGAGAAAAAAAAAATGCTCATCATGAACCAGTGTGGATAATGTTAAGAGAACAGTTGCTACAATCAGACAAAACTGAATATGATTCCAGGTTCCATCTACTTCTTACTAATAATGTAAACTAAATGAGCTACTTAATATCTCTTAACTTCGGTTTCTTCATCTATAAGACAGGGATAGTTATATACATATTAGGTTTACGTGAAAATTACAGTTATATCCATATTGGGTTTATGTTAAGAGAAAATATATTTTAAAGACTGATGTTAAAACTACGGCTTGATAATGAATTTTTAGAAACCATTCCTAATCAATATGTTTCAATTTGATCTTTTATCTCATTCGCTTAAAATTTTTTGATGTTCACTAAGTTTACAGTACTGAGCTAGGTACCTCAGGGGAGATGAATGAGAAGAGTCTCCACAGTGCCACAACATGAGGTGGCACCAACCACTCTGGGCATTCAGAGGAGGGAGTCATGACTTCTATCTCGGATCATCAGATGAGGCAATACGGAGGGGCAGCATCTGAGCCTGCAGGCTAGCGAAGATTTCCCGACAGCCTTATCTGACCAGCCGGTCTGAAGGGGATCAAATTTCTCTATGAACAGCCGCAAGTTTAAGAAAAATCTGGCCTAACTTTTCAAAACAAGACACATGCCTTGAAACCAGTCTTTACATGAGCAATGGCTACCGATGAGTAATTACAATCTTCTTACCCTACCCACAAGGGAGCTTTATTTAGCCTTACCTGCTAAAATTAGAACTCTATTTAGAAGCAAAATTATACATTGAGGTTTTATGTTTATCTGCCAACATATATATTTAATCCTCAATTTTTCTTAATTCTTATGCACACAGTTCCTATACAAAATGACTCATTTAAATGTTTACACAATAGGACGCAAATGCAACCTACCTTTCCTAACCACATATCTATGTACTTAACGTGCCAATGAGACCCAGAGGCTCGAGACAAAATGCTAGGGAGTTAAAAGTGCTGTTTTGGACTCTACCACCTCACACGTTTACCCACATTTCTACCTACAATATCCGACACAGTACAAGTAATCGACAGAAGGGAGGATATGGCATGTGCTTTTAAAAGAACTATTGAAGAGAAAATGAAATGGTGTACGGCAGTTTTAATTTTGATTCCACAAGAAAACTCAAATACTGAAATGTTTCGTGAAAAACTTAGCTTCTTTTCTAAAGGTTGAAATGGGATATCTTTAGAATATAAAAATATTCCTGATAAAAACTGTCCCAGAATAAAGGTAAGAGGCTGTCAGTTGGAAAGAGAAAGCAAAAAGGGCATAGAATGGTATAATCGAAAACTGACCAGGTGCGAAGTTGTATTCTGAACTCAGTATCATGCAGAATGGATAAATTGAGCGGAATCCTGCTTTCTTCAAATTCTACTGACAGTGGTTTCAACTGGGAAGAGAAGAACCCAGGAAAGTCCCTGACTCTCATAATGGGAAAGGGTTTCCTCCAACACATCCACAGGCTTTGAGTTCAGTTGCTCCCTGTTGGTTTATAAAAAGAAACGACTGACAATTTTAAGGGCAAAATAAAATTGAAATGCATATCACCAAAGTCTAAAAACAAGAATGATTAAAGGAATTGGGAATAAACTGGAACTAATAATAGGTTAATAGTAATTGAGCACTTACATATCAGAAAGTTATTTAAGCCTTACCACAACTCTATGCTATAAATTCCCCTATTCTCCATTTTGTAGAAAAAACACTGCAGCCTAGATAAGCTCAAATATAGCTGTCAGGAGTGAAGCTGGGACCCTCCCAGACAGTCTGACTGCCCCAAGCTTTGCTCACTTATTCCAGGTGAAACCTTGACTCATGTACCTCCAGTTCTCCAGGAGCACTGAACTAAAGGATCGGATCACTGGTATCTGCCTTTAAATCCCAAACGAGGACTTGAGATGCTTATGCCTTAGAATTTGGAATTATGATAGTTTAATGGCATAATTGTAAATGTTTCATAGGCAGTATTAAACAATAACAATACTTAACACTTGGGTGCTGACTATCTACCAGCTAACCTTCTAAGAACTTAGGTAGCCATTTAATCTTCACAAATTTCCTTACTGTATAGATGAAGAGGCTGAAGCATAGAGGAGCTATGTAATTTATTTAAAGGTCATAAGGCCATTAAATAGATATTGAGTAACTCTGTTCCAGAGTCCAAGCTGTCAACTAGTATGCCACTAGATGAAGAGGCTGAAGCATAGAGGAGCTATGTAACTTATTAAAGGTCATAAGGCCATTAAATAAATATTGAGTAACTGTTCCAGAGTCCAAGCTGTCAACTATTATGCCATACTGACTTTCTAACCAGACTTACTCCCACAAGGTTCACAGAGAGAAAAACAAAGCGTAGCAACATCCGCTGTCATTACTTCTTACTTCCCCAGCCTCTGGGAGAGCCGCACCCTTTGCCACACAACTTCATCCATTCGCCTCCCTGAAAAGTGCTCTCTTTCCAGGCCTCCTTTTTCTCTTTCTCGATTACTGTTTCTCTTTTGCCTTTTACTTCTCTTTCCTCTTCTCCAAGCCCCTCTCCTCTCTTGTTCCCCACTCTTCTCTCCTTTCTTCAGCTCCCCTCCCTTCCTTTCCTCTTCTCTCTCCCTTCTCATTCCTCCTCTCTCTTTTCCTACAGCTCAAAGTCTCCCCCAACCTTGTTGGCGCTACCAATCACTTTTAATAAACATTTCTCGACATGTCTGTAAAGTTCTAATGAAAAGGGCTGACTCCTTAACAATGAAGTGCAGAGCTGAAATGTTATAATCCTGTGTTTGGTCTAGATCTAAACACTTTCCTGTTTCGTAAGACCTTGTAAATCAAATATCTGGAACAAGAATGCACATGATTAAATGAGACTGTTTATAGGATGTTAAGGTTATTCAAAAGATTACCTGTGATTATCGAGTTGTTGTTTATCTAAACATTCTAAATTTTATCTAGGGAACATATAATTCTTTAGTAATAAGAAAGTTAATATTTTTAGGAAAAAAAATGGAATTCCATGTGGAGAATTTATCATGCTGAATGAGCAAGAAAATAGCTTACTTTCTTCTACAGAACTTTGAGGCAGCGAGTCAGTAAAAGGTAACACTTGGCATTGCACTATTGGAGCCAAGAAAACAGAAAATTGTATTAAAATATGTCTGCTTAGAAAAAGGAAAAGGAGACGAGTTCCCATGCAGGTTGGAAGAGCAGACCCAGTCTTCAAAAGGCCCTTAGGTCTCATTTAGTTCAATGCCCCCCATTTTACAAATGAGGAAACTGAGGCTCAGAACGATTAAGTACGTCACTGATAACAAACACACAACCAGCATGTAGCTGAGCCAGAAGAACTCAGGTGTTTTGTCCTCAAGTATAGAGCGCTAATCGTTCACTTTAAAGAATTCATAGACATCCTCTGGACAAAATATCTAGAGTTAAAAAAAATAAAGGACAGAATTAGAGTTTTTAAGAGTAATATAAAATTTTAGAGTACTATTGGTTTAGCTAACTGTGTACGCCACCTTGATTGGGTAGCATTAGGCTAGCTGAAATAAAGATTAAATTGCCTTTTTTGTTTGAACTCCATGTGTGTGTGCCCAGTGTACATGTGTGTATTAGGTTCTTAATTCAAAAATTATTTATTGAGAGCTTACTATGTATCAGATATTGTATTAAGGCCCGGAACTCACATAAATGACCTAAATTCTCCTCTTACAGAGTTCAGAGCACAGTTATAAAATCAAATTGTGACATGTGTCACAATGTAGATCAGCAGTTCTCAAACTTTTAGCCTTAAGGCTCCTTCGGACTATTAAGAATTATCAAAGGCCCCAGAGAGCTTTTATTTCTGTGGGTTATAACTATCAATACACATTTTAGGAATTTAAAAAATATTTGTTAAGTCATTTATATATGACAATAATTTATTAAGTGTTAATATAACAACACATTGCTAGGAAAAATAACTATGTTTTCAAAAATAGTGAAAAGACTGGCATGCTTTTAGCTGTATGCAAATCAGCTGTATGCTCCTCTCCCACCAAATTATCCCAACCAATTCCTGCCTTTCCAACAAATGTATCTTTCTGTTTGGGGCTAGAAATAATCGTAAGACTTACACAGGTCAAAACCACCAGTAGAGCTGGTTAGTTATCAACAGGAGAGCTCAAGATCAGCTATACTGAAATTGAAATCCTATTCAATGAACATTTCTCCTCGTCTTTAGCAGTCAGGGGTTTAAGGGACAATTCTAAACCTATTAGAAGCCCTTTCTTTTTCTTCCCAAAATACATTGTAATGACCCTCTCTCTAGTTAAAGAGTGCTGTGGGATTATTATTTATAAGTACATAATTATAAATATAATAATATATGTAAATACAATTATAAATAAATAAGTACATATTATTAATAAAGTTGTTGTGTGACAATATTATAAACTAGAAGGTCGCTTTTGTTTGAACACATATTTATAGCATAACTTCCCTTACAGAGAAGTGCATTAACTAAAATTATTGGGCCAATTAGAGGAGAATTATCTCTAATACGACATAAGAATCATCTATCGAGGCAGGAGATCTAGAGTCTCACAGAGAAGAGGGGTTTGGGAATGTAGGACGACCATCACAGATCCCATGAAAGGAGAGAGGTGACCTTAACCATTTTGGGTGGGGGTCATGTAGGAGCCTAAAGCTTAATAATGACCAAGGTGGCTGAAGATGGAAGGAGAAAACAGAATGGTGGCATTTGATCCC
The DNA here is from genome assembly GCF_000325575.1 of Pteropus alecto. NCBI lineage: Eukaryota > Metazoa > Chordata > Mammalia > Chiroptera > Pteropodidae > Pteropus > Pteropus alecto. The sequence continues at coordinate 6,045,866 of NW_006431925.1, read as the reverse complement.
CAAAGTCCAGAGTCATCTATATAAAAGGAGCTGCTTCAGCCTAACCCCTCCTATTAGTGACAATAACAACAATAACAAGCACACACGCTCACATATACTGAATGTCTACTGCCTGCCAGGTACTGTTCTAAGCTCTTCACACATTTCAACACATTTAAACATCACAAGAACTATATGTGGAAGATACACTTTTAACCCTATTTTGTGGGGATGGAAACTGGGGCACAGAGAGTCCCCAAATCACGTAGTCAAGATAACATAGGTGATAAGTGGTAAAGGGGGGACTTGGGTTTAGGCAATATAGCTTGAGAGCCTGCATTCTTAGCCACCATCCAGCTCCACAAAAGCTCCCTCATCCATTAATATGTATGGCTCCAAAAATCTCCTCCTACCAAATGTATGTTTTCCTTTGCCATAGAGTTCCATCTACTACTTTTCTGAATATTCATATTTTTGGTTCCTTGAGCAAATCTGGTCCTGGAGTTCTTTCCAGCCTATCTCCCTTATATAAAACTATGTCTAAAGAGAGGAGTAGGCAGGATGTGATTTCTCATGGGCCTCATATCCCATTAAGAAGACTGGGCAATACAGGTGACCCCTGAACAATGCAAGTGTTGGAGGTGCTGACTTCCGCACAGTCAAAAATTCACACATAACTCAGGTCAGCCCTCCACATCTGTGGAGTCCCAACCACAGGTCGGAAAATACTGTTTTCTATCCTCAGTTTGTTGAATCCACAGACGAAAAACCTGGGGCCGATTATATGTTTATTGAAAAAAAATACATAATTGCACAGTTCAAACCCATGTTGTCCCAGAGTCAACTGTGGTCTCTCGAATGCAATGGCATGCACCATAAATATATAACACCAAAGATGCAGGGAAGATAGGATAAGGAAAAAGGCGTTAATGAAATTTTATTTTGGAAGAGTACAAACAGTCTTCTCTATGCTATAGAAAAATAATTTAAAGAATAGACAAAAAATTTTTGTTAATTCAACTTATCATCTTTGTTAATTCTATGTTATAGAAAAATAATTTAAAGAATAGACAAAAAAATTTTGTTAATTCAACTTATCAGCTTTATTTTTATAAGGTAATGAATGGGCTCAGGTAGGAAGGAAAAGGAAGAGTATCAGATTGCCAGTTGTGATATACACCTTTCTCTCTGTCTGTGTCTGTCTGTCTCTCTCTCTCCCTCTCTCTCTCTCACACACACACACACACACACACACACACACACACACCCCTTTCTCAAGCAAGTAGTGCCGAATAATCTACAGACAAATCCAGAAATATCAGAGCACCACCTATAAGTGATACCTCTCCAATCTCATTATCTTAAAAACATTAAAAAAGAAAATAACTTCTTTTATTCCTGGACAAATAAGGAAGGCAAACAGCAAAGCCATTAGCTTTTTAAAAATTAGTGTACAGAACTTCATCAGCAGAAAGCACCTGAGCCTGAGATTACAGGCAGCACCTTGCCTGGGCAAAACTGCTCATTCACCATGCAAACTCTAGGCCAATAACCTTTACGTGGTAAGGCTCACAGCCTCAGTGGCCCTGACACAGAACCCACTCTCTTGGAAAGAGTCTCCCCTATTTCCTGAACTGAGCAACAGCAGTGCTGACAGGTGCTTTTAAGACACCACAAAGGCAAATCTGCCAACGTGAATGTTTCAGGTCTGCTTTATTTAACTGACCTTATTTGTTATAAATGCAGGCTCATCCATATTTAATTCTTATTTGGTTACTCATTTGTTTACAGCCACCATTGTTCCTGGCCTCCTGGCATCTTACAAACTCTAGCAAGACCTTAAATTCCTCTAGGATGCCTGGTTCCTCTCATATTACAGTGCTAAGAATGCAGCATGAAGAGCTGCAAAATGTACAGGCTCACTAATGTCACAGCCTCATACTCACTTACCATTAAGACCTTTTAGGAGAAATTCACCCAGACTTCCATAGAACAGAAGCCAAATATGTTGAAGTGATATATTCCAGTGAATATTTTATAGAGAAATGGCTGCTTCTCTTAATTATGCCTCACAGTCTCTCATAAAATTTCAGAATGGAGAAGCATCTTAGAGGTCATCCCATTCAGTTTCATTATTAATGCTTATTTTTCAAAACTGAAGGCTTGAGAGGTTAAGTTCTCAAGGTCACAGTGCTACTTAGGGGCAGATTTAAGATTCTCATTCTTTCTACTGTTGTTGATGCTAATATCCTGGATTCATAGAAAAATATCATAATAATGATAAGACTAGTATTGATGGAGTCTTTAGCATTTACAACAAGTCTTTGCCTCTGTAAATTCACACGATAATCTGTTCATTGGCATGATCAACAATTAACGTTCCATTTAAAAATTAAGAGATTTAAACAGTGACTTATTCAAGTTTTCATAACTAAAAAGTGGAAGGTTGTGAATTGAGCCCAAAGTTCCTGCCTTTGAGTCCTGTACCCTTAAACAAATTACTTCTCTGTGTAACTCTGTCTGCACTGGTAAAATGGAGAGACAATAAGAGTGTCTGCATCAAACAGGCACTTTTTTCCCTTGAGAATTAAATGTGACAATGTATTAAGCAAATAAACCTCTTAGCATCTTGCTTGACACGTTATAAATGGGGAATAAATGTCAAGGTTTTGTTTTGATTTTTCAATTGCTATCTTTCTAAAACATCCTACCACTCACGCAAAGTCATTACTTTAGGCTTAAGGATAAAGAAGAACTCACTAATGTCCTAAAAGTTATTTTAGCTGAATTTAAAATTGCAACACTGAGTTTATTCCTCTTCTGATTTTCATCATTATAAAAATTTTTGCTGCCAAATGTGGTCAGGCACCATCAACATCTAGATACAACAAAATATTATTTAATCGTATAGCCTTACCATACCAGGAAAATAACAAAGAACTACTTTCATCTCAATGTTTAAAACTACAAACAAAAAAACTGCACCCTCCCTATATATTTCAGGGGCCGAAAACCAGATGCGGTGACTGAATGCAGCCTCACGGTGGCGGTAAATCATCACTGATAAAACCTAAGGCCCAACCAAGGCTCTGCAGAAACCAGGCTGACGCAGGACTGAGACATTCCTAGCATGTTAACCAAGAGGGAATTTGCTTTGGATCTCTATGGTTCTTCTCTCCTGACCTTGAGCAATGACTCTGACATACTGTCTCAACAAATCTATCAGCAATGTTAATTCACAGGTTTTTCCTGGCTTGCAACAAATAAAATATACACGAAAGATTATCCTTCAAAAGAATTGTGCAGCCTTTTTTTTAACGTCACGTTGATTTAGAATTCTCAACTTGGATTTGGCCACAGTGTTTATATATAAGTAAACACTTACTCTCCCCTCCCCAGCCCCCTTCCCATCCATCTACTGTGTACCTTAATTTCATAAGTCCCTTGGAACCATTTAAGTTCCTTACACCGCCCGACCCCCAGTTCTCAGCTTGAAATCTCAACTCCTTTGACTCTTTTCCTCCACTCTATTATTTTATTTATTTCCATTCTCTTATTTTAAGAAAGCCACAAAATTTTATCGATTTGTCCTTTATAACGTCTCCCACCTCTGTCCCTTTCGCCGGCTTCCAAACCCACTGTTCCAAAGCCCTTTTACCACACGTGCAAGCTATTGCAATAACCTTCCAAATCAGCCTAGAGCATTAGCTCCCAACCTTGACTGCACATCAAAATTGCTTGAAAAGCTTTAAAAATTACCCATCTCTCAAGAGAGCCCGACTTAATTGGTCTGGGGTGGAGCCGGATTGGGATTTTTTTCAAAGTGCCCCAGTGATTATTATGTGCAGCCACGATCGAGAACCCCTTCACTAACAGTATATCCAGCATGCCATCACCATGCTCACCTTTAAACTACCAGCTCTCTTGGCAAAAATTTTAAGTGGTTTTTCATCTTTACAAAGATTGCAACTTAGTGACTCATAGGTCAAATCTACCTTATAGATGTGTTTTATTTGGCTTGTTTTAACATTGTCCAGACCAAATATTTAAAAATTGGGGGATGTCACATAAAACCCAGATTTCCTATTTCTTTTTTTTTTTTAATTGCACGAGCTTGCCAGCCAGGGCCTACATTCCAGGCAACCATCAGCTGGAGCTGAGTAGTGGCTGTCCTTTAGACATGGCACTTACCCTCCACTTGTTCACTCCCTGTCACTCCCCACTTACACTTGGCTATACGACTCATTTATATTATCTGTCTGATCATCTAAGAGTCATTTTAGTTTGTAACTCCTAGTTTAGGGGATAAAGTTTAAACTGAATGATAAGTTCACTAATTTATTCATGCCTTCATTAGACAAGTATTTATTTTGTGCCTGTGCTATGCAACACTTGAAATTCAAAGTTCATCATATTATGGCCCTATTCTTTTCTTCTAAATTTATGTTCCCCTTCCCTTCGACAAACTCTATTCTAACTAGTAGCTGGTTTAAGAGACAGCTCCCTCCCAATGTTCATAGCCTAGAGGCACATCTCCCAAACTCCTTTGCAGTTAGGCGACATCATATGACAAAGTCTGGGCCAATGACATATGAACAAAAGTGATGTGAGCAACTTTCAAGTCATATCTTCAGGAGGAAAGCTGGGTGCTCTCCACTTCCCCCTTTTGGTGAGCTGGGAGAAAGACTTTGCGTTGGTGACCCATAGTACAAGAGCAACAGAGGAAGGTACCTGTATCCCTAGATGGCCTCTATCTTCCTTGGACCATCTGCCTACTGCTTGTTACAAGAGAGAGAAAAAGTCTTTCTATGTTATTGTATTTTGAAGTTTCTTTGTTTATAGAGGTTTAGCCTATACTCCAAAATACCCAGCATCTTTCTTTACTATTTCCCAAATATACCTTGAATAGTCTTGTCCTCAACCTTGGCGTATGCCAAAGCCTCTGTCACTAACATCCACCCCTTCATCTCTGCTATGTAAATTCTAATTAGAGGCCCACCTCAAATAGTCCCTCTTCTGTGATGCTTGGTCTAGCTACACTTGCTATTATCTTCCTCTGCTCTCCCACTGTATGACTTGGCACTTATCAAATATTATCCTATTTAATAAGCACATAGCCTAGAATTACGTTGTCATATCTCTCTTAAGTTCTAAGTCCAGAATCTAAAACAAAATTTTAGATTGTGCATAGTATAAATAAAGAAGAGTACTCAGAGTTTCTACAGTGTTCTATTATATCTTTTGTTGACTAATCACCTGAACTATCAAGTCATGTTCAATGTGTGATCCTTCAGGACTCCTGAATCTTTCATTTTTAATTACAAAGCTGAACCTGCCCAATTGTTTAAGAATCTGGCTTTTTCCTATATAGTTAAACTAAATTTTTGTTTCTTTATTCTTGCATCTAAACAATTTTTCAACTCTCTGAATACATATTTCTAAGACTAAGAAAGACACTGAAAAGATCAAGGGTTCAAGTTTGAATGGTGATGGAGATCTCACTCAGAGTGTTTTCGTATTTGGAATCTGAGACTCTCTAGGACAACATAAGAGGGACAAGGTATAAGATACTATTAGGGAGGGAAATTAAAAAGAGAAATAGGTGCCAGAGAGTGAAAACTATATAGCCTAGAAGAAAAGTTAAGAAAAAGGAAGTGGAGAGAAAATCTAAGGGAGAAAATTCAGAGACAAAAGGAAGACTAGCAACCAAAGAAAAGGGTTAGCATATGGAAAAGGAACCTATAAAATGAAATGCCAGTGAATAATGGTGGAATCTAATAACCTTAAAATGATTTCTATTTGATAGGATGCTCTTAAGAAATCATTACCAAGACCGAGGAGCAGACTACCATCCTGCCACCACTAGAAAAACTGGTACATGGTTGGTATAAAAGAAACATCAAAAGCAGGTGAAAACTGAATTTACAGCAAACCTTGATTGTAAGTGACTCTGGGTTGAATAAAGAAAGATACAGCTGTGTATCAATGGCACTTACTCAAATCACAAAGCAAGTAAAGAATAGCCAGGACCTTTAAGAAAGGGTGACCCCCAAATGTTCTGTTTTCTTTTGTTTAAGAATTTTGTTTAAAAATTCGAGAAGATGACGTGGTTCTAGTCTTGAAGTCATGTCCTATCCCACAGAAAAACCTGGGGTGAGAAATAATCACACTGAGATAAAATAAAAGAGAATTCAAAGACCTAAAACTATAAAGACCTAAGACTTAAAACTATAAAACTCCTAGAAGAAAACACAGAAAGAGCAAAAGCATCATGACATTAGATGTGGCAATGATTTCTTGAGTATGACACCCAAAGCATAGGTAACAAAAACAAAAATAGAGAAATGGGACTACAACATACTTAAAAATTTCTGTGCATCAAACGGCCCAATACAACAAAGTGAAAATGGCAACCTATGAAATGGGAGAAAGTATCTACAAATCATATATATAATAAGAGGTTAATATCCAGAATATATAAAGAACTCACACAACTCAACAACAAAAACTCAAATAACCCAATTTTAAAATTGGCAAAGGACTTGAATAGACATTTCTCCAAAGATGATGTTAAAAAAGGTCAATAAGCATACGAAAAGATGCTCAGCATCACTAACTATCAGTTAAATGCAAATCGAATGAGATATTGCCTCACATCCATTAGGATGGCTACTATTAAAAAAAAAAAAAAATCCCTAACAGAAAATAACAAATGGTGGCAGGGATGTGGAGAAATTGGAATTGTTGTGCACTGTTGTTGGGACCATAAAATGGAACAACTACTGAGGAAAACGGTGTGGAGTTTCCTCAAAAAAATTAAAAATAGAACTACCATATGATCCAGCAACCTCATTTATGTATATAAACCCCAAAGAATTGAAAACAGGGTCTTGAAGAGATATTTGCGCACCCATGTTCATAGTAGCGGCACTCGCAATAGCCAAGATGGGGAAGCAAGCCAAATATCCACTCACGGATGAATGGATAAACAAAATGTGGTATATACATACAGTGGAATATTATCCAGCCTTAAAGAGGAAAGAAATCTCGTCATATACTAAAACATGGATAAGCCTTGAGGACATTACTCTCAGTTAAATAAGCCAGTCACAAAAAGAAAAATACTATATGATTCCACTGATATGAGACATCTAAAGTGACCAAATTCATAGAAACAGAGAGTTGAATGGCTATCGGGGGCTGAGAAGAGAGAGAAAGGGAAGTTGTTGTTTAACGGGTACAGATAGAGTTTCAGATTTGCAAGATGAAAAAGTTCTGGAGCTCTGTTTCATAATGATGTGACTATAGCTAATGCTACTAAACTGTATGCTTAAAAATGGTTAAGATGGCAAATTTTGTGTTATGTGTTTTTTACCACAATGAAAAAAAAAAGAAAATAGAACTCAGGACACCATATTACTTTAATGACTGCCACCATTAGTGTGGTGTCATTGATGTGTCAACAAAGGGCCAAAATTAGGGTAAAAGATAGGATGAGTCTTGTCTGGACCATTTTACCTTTGGGTAAAAGAAATGCAGAAATCAGAGCCAAGTTAATCCCAGGACCACACCTCTTCAGCATTCATGTTACTGCATTCATTCATTTCCCACCTCCAACCACAGGCAACAACAATGGTGGCTGCCTTTGTGCTATTACGACAAACTCGAATGCAATTTTATATAGCCTAGTTACAAAGAGCAAGCAAGTAGCTAAGTGTTTGCTGCACTGACTCTGAATTAACTTATATGCAAGGAAATTTTTAGCTGGCTCCAAAGAAGTTTTTAAAATTGGGTCGTAGATGTCTCTGAGATAAAATGCTAACAACGGTTGAGTCACTGAACTGTAGTCGAGATACCATAGTCTGGCATTTCAAGACATTTCTATCTCTAGGGAGAAAAGAAACCAGCTACTTGTATCTATCAGCTTGTTACCAATGAGTCCAACCTAATGAAGTCACATCTTCCAGGATGAGTTTTCAAAGCTTAGTGTGAGCAGGAAGACCGTGATGTGAGAAATGAACCTTGCACTATATCTCAAAGGAGAGATCTCCTGAAATGCTTCACTGAGGTGACATCACACTGCACTTCCCTCTGCTAGCTCTATTAGGAATCATACAGCTGTTAATCTGGCATCAATAACTACCTGCCTTAGACAAGTGGCTGCTTACCCGTCAGCTCATTTCCATTCAGGTCATGAAGAAGAAGGTGCACTGTTCATTTTCTAATCTAGTAATGGTTTCTGGATTTTCTAAATAGATTTTACCTGCATATGGGATTATTGTCTAAATTCCCTAGCATTTGAACATATCGCTAGTTGAAAACCAAGTCAGCTCTGACATCCCAGGTTGGAATCTCAACTCTCACATTTAGCAGCAGAGTAACCCTGAGCATCATCTGTAAAACAGGATCAATAATAGCTCTCTCATAAAGTTGTCATATAAATTAAATGAAGGACTCTATTTCAGAACTTGGCACACAGTAGATGTTGATCACAAATTATTTCCCTTCCTTCTTTCTCACACTAGAGCAGGGGTCAGCAATATTTTTTTATAAAGTACCAAGTAGTAAATATTGTGGGCTTTGCAAGCCATTGGTCTCTGCCATAACCATTCAACTCTATTACATTATTTAAAGACTAGGAATTAAGGGCAGGTTTGGTCCACTAGCTATAGTTTGCCAACCCCTATTATTTATATCACATTCTTTCATATATCACATTAAGTTTCCATCATTCAGTTTAATTTCACCTGTTCCCGATATGTCCTTCCCTCCTTCCTCTTCATTGCTTTTATTCTATTTTTATATATTTTTAAAATTTTTAAATTACAGTCGACATACAATATTATATTAGTTTCAGGTGTACAACATAATGATTAAACATTTATACAATTTATGAAGTAATCAGATAAGTCTAGAACCCATCTGACACCATACATAGTTATTACAATATTATTAACTATACTCCCTATGCTATACTTTACATCTCCATGACTGGTTTTATCACTGGCAATTTGTACATCTTAATACTTTCGCTTTTCTAGCCGTTCCCCTAATCCCCCTCTCACCTGGCAACCATCAGTTTGTTCTCTGTGTCTATGAGTTTGTTTCTGTTTTATTCATTTATTTTGTTGTTGTTGTTTTTTTTTTAGATTCTACATACAAGTGAAATCATATGGTATTTGTCTTTCTCCATCTGCATTATTTCACTTAGCATAATACCCTCTAGGTCCATCATGTTGTCACAAATGGCAAGCTTTCATTCTTTTTTTATGGTTGAATAATATTCCATTGTATATATGTACCTCCTCTTCTTTATCTATTCATCTATTGATGAATAGATAAAGAAGATAAAGAACTTATGTTCTTGCCTATCTTGGCTATTGTAAATAATGCTGCATATATCTTTTTAAATTAGTGTTTAGGATTTCTTCAGATAAATATCCAGAAGTGGAATTGCTGGGTCATATGGTAGTTCTATTTATTTTTTTAATGTATTAGAACAAATGAGTCTAGTTCAATGGCTTGATTCAGTTTTTCACTTTTAATTTTAGGCCTTGAGAAGCTCCCATAGGCAGTAAGCACCCAACTTGAGATGCTCGATTACTTTATCCACACAAGAGATTCTGAGAAAATCAGTCATATTTGAGTGAAATCTCTTCAACCCCCTCAGAGAGATTGGGAAAGAAGAACTCACATAGTTAACTGAAGCACTTTTATCTGTGGAAAAGGATAGGTTGCGACTTATTTCCCAGGTTTTAAAATATTGCTTTTAGAATATTTCTGGGTTTTAAAATATGTTTGCATGTGCTTGTATATACATAAACAACATTTAAAGAACATGAGAACTAAAAACAACGTCACCTACAGTGACGTGGGAACTCAAGATGAGAAATAAGGATGAAAGAGTTTTTATTGGCTATTTTTAAACATGTTTTTAAGCCATGTGAATTGAATATATTATCTATTCAAAGAAGTTAATTTTTCTAATAGAAAATACACATTACAAAGCAATCTTTCCCATTCATAAAACCAGCCTACTAAAAGAAAGACACATATGTGAAGAGTGGGGAGTGACAGGAAGCTAAAAGGCTTCTAGGACACTTGTCACTCAGGTGCTGCCCCAGGGATTCTATCACAGCCCTAAAGATCCTTCCTCTGTTAATGGGCTTCTATGCCCCTTCTGCCTTGTGCTCTGTGTGACCCAGGGAGAAGACAGAGTGGAACTTGAGACGTGATGGGAGGCGGAAACATGCCACTCTTCATTTGGTAGAGGTGGAATCAGAAACAGGACATATTCTTCAATATTTTATAACTTTTAGTATCACGCCAGAATTCTTTCCACGGAGCTCCACATGCCCTCCCTTCCTGTCTCTATGCGTGCCCCATTTATATATTCTTTCTAGCCACCTCAAGCTTTCTTGCTGAGTCCTTTATTTTTGTCTTCAAATAAGCTTTAATTTTTTTAAAAGAAACTTTGGACTTTACTTTCAACTATCATCCTTTGTCTCATAACAACCCAATTCCTTAAGCTTAAGCTATTAAGAATGATTCTCTCTCACTTCTTAATCATCTATAGTACAGCTTCTACCTCCAGTATTTTATTGTCTCTTTTTCTCTAAGATCCCCATTGACTCTTCAAAACAAATCTAAAGATTTTTTTTTCCTTTTTCCTTATTCTTCTTTATCTCCCTTTTGCAAAGAACGAAGCTCACATCCATCTTACTAAACCTCTCTCTCCCTTCATTTACTTAATACCCAAGAATTGTCTTTGCCCCTTCCCGGTCCCTACAAATGAGCCTCTTCCTTATTCCTGCCTCCTAACTGGGCTACAAAATTGAAACTCAGTTGTCACCCTGCTCTCTTCTTTATCTGTTCTTCATTCTTTCAGGGAATTTGTCTATTCTCAACACTTTATCTAATGGGAAGGGCAAAGCAGATGGGGCTAGAAGCCTGGCTCTATGACTTATTAGCTGTGAAGCTCAGGAAAAATGATTTCATCTCTCTGAACTCAGATTCCTTGGTGCTTAAATGGGGATTCATTCATTCAGTCAAGTCTTTATCGAACATCTACTATGAACTAGGCACTGTTCTAGGTACATGAGATTCATTAGAAAACTAAACAGATAAATATTCCTACCCTCAGAGAGCTCCCATTCTAGCAGGCAAGATGAACAAAAAATAATAAACATGCCAAATAAGAGAAATACATAAAATGACAAAATATGGTGAGGGCTGTAGAAAAAATAAATTAAAAGAAATAGGGTTACACCTTGTAAAAGGTGATCAAGGTAGGCTTCCCTGAGAAGTTAATATAAGCAAAGACTCAGAAGAGATGAAGGAATTAGAAGTGAGGACATCTGTTGGAGAGAGTGCAGGCAGAGGGAATGGACAAAGATCTTAAAGGCAGGGGCATGTTCTGCTTGTTCTAGAAACAACAAAGAGGCCCATTTGTCCCTTAGTAGCCTCCTGGGTTATCATATCAACTGTCTTTGAATCACAGTGCTTGTGTTCAAGTAACCCTTATTTTACTTAATAATAGCCCCAACGCATAAGAGTAGTGATGCTGGCAATTGAGATGTGCCAAAGAGAAGCTGTCAAGTGCTTCCTTTAAATGAAAAGGTAAAAAATTTTGACTTAATAATAAAAGAAAAAAAATCAGATGCTGGGCTTGCTACGATCCACAGTAAGAATGAGCCTTCTATCCATGAAATTGAGCAGAAAGAAAAAAATTCTTGCTAGTTTTGCTGTCATACCTCAAACTGAATGTTATGACCACAGTGCATGAAAAAGTGCTTACTTTAGATGGAAAAGGCATATAATTTGTGGGTAGAAGACATGAACAGAAAACCTGTTCTGGCTGATGGCAATGTTTCACACCAGAAAGTATTGAGCCTACATGAAGACTTCAACAAGGGAGCCCTTGAAACGTGTGACACCAAGCCATTTACTGCAAGTAAATGGTTACAATAAGATATTTGAAGAAAGAAAGACCACATTAACTTTTGGTACAGTATATTGTTATAACTGTTCTATTTTATTATTAGTTATTGTTGTTAATCTCTTACAGTGCCTAATTTATAAATTAAACTTTATCATAGGGGTGTGTGTGTACAGAAAAACATAGTATATGGGTTCAGTACCATCTGTGGTTTCATGGATCCACTGGGGCCTGAGAGTCCTGGAAGGCATCCCTTGTGGATAAAGAAGGGCGGGGCTACTATATACTTTTATCCAGTGTCTTATATCATGTCTTAAATTACGGAGTTCAGTCCTGAGAATTTTAAGGTCTGTCCTCAAATATTTCACATCTTATTCATTCTAAAAGTACAGATTTACCCAATATATCAACTCCCTGTCTCAGAGGAGATGGCAAGAGACCACCATGCTACCTATATTCTGGGTGGTACAGAGTATAGGTAGCATGCTTATTAGCCAGAAACCTCAAAGAGGAAGACTGAGGAAATACAAAGAGTCCTCCCAAATTAGAGACATTTGGTCTACTTCCACAGGAAGTTAACACTGGAGGTGTGGAAGCTATTCTGGGGTTAGAACAAAAAAAAATCAAAAAGCACTGAGGGTAACTGGAATATTTCATTCACATATTCCTGAGGTACTGGTGTGCGCACAGCTACCGTTCTACTTTATTTTATATTCCATCTGAGGTAGTCCCCCATTTATCAGGATCCATGCTAGGTTTGAGCAATATCAGAAGTGAATTCTATACCAGGTAGAAGCACATCAAGCTAATGCACCGACAAGGGCAGGTCCTAATGATACATTATCACAATGCAGTCATTATTGTGTTTTTTCTCTTCTTTCTTTGGGGAATCAGTTATGTTTACCAAAAATAGCAATACATTTTATAATGGGAAGGGTAAGGTGAACTTTTTCCAGGATAATTTCCAAAAATCAGGTAAGATAAGAAATCATTCCGATTAAGAACACCAGCTTACCTCTATTTTTTCCCATATGGCTTCATAGTTGTCTTGGTGTTGGATATCTTGCATCAATTTCTGAATTAAAGCAGATTTCGTGGGGGAATGGCTCTCATTTTTCTCAGAGGATGAAGCTCTCTCTGACTTCACATCAATAAATTTTTTTATGACAGAGAGAGGCATACACGGCTCCTCATCGGAAAGAATGTCACTCAGGGGCCCAGATTCAATGCTCTCCCCCAGCGATGAGGCTATGTCACTGGATGAGCTTGGAGACATCCTGCCTAGCCTCGTATGCTTCTTCTTGACATGATACGTGGGATAGATCTCAGAATCTGAATTCATTTCAGACAGTTCCCAGTCATCAATGTTCTGGATGGTTTCTTCTCTGGGTTTCTGAGGCAGAAGCTTTGTTAAGTTTTCCAACTTCAAAGCTAATACTTCTGTCTGCCTAAGGTGAGAGGGCAGTGCCAGGTATTCATCGGAGCCATACCAGGCTTCTACAACCTGGCCATTCCTGGTGATGTGACTTGGGGAGGAGGAGTAACATTTTTTGCTTTTGTGTTTTGAAATAAGGGGTACTGGAGACACGATATTATCTGAGCCAACAGGGGATTCACTGCTTTGAGTAAAAGGTGGTGAACTGGACATTTCTGACTGCACTGCTAATTTGGCATTCCGACTTCTCTGATTACATGGCTCAAGTGAAGATGAGGAAGCAGAATCTGTTTCTGGACCCTCTACGGCCTTGGGAGCACAAGAAGGAATTCCATTCGGCACAATTGAGCTCCCGGTGTTTTCAGTCTGCTTGCCTGAACCAGTTCCGCGTTTAGGTGTTCGGCATTGAGGCACCTCTTCTGAGGTCTTATGTGGCTTGTTAAGTCGAGATTTCTCTTTATGGCAGTCGTTAAGCCTTCCCAGGCTGGAGGAGATTTCTTTAATGTGACTTCTGACTGTGTTTTCAGGATTCCCATCCCCCATCTTGTGCAAACACTCATAGGACTGGCTGGCCACAGAAGGGCTGTTCGGGTAGGAAGACTGTAACACCAGGCAAAGCTTGGATCTGTCAGGAGTATCCACCAGGGAAGGGGTGCTTCTGCTCATCTCAGGCTTGAGATCAATCATCGGCTTCTTTCCATCAGTGCCTTTCAGATTATTCTTAACACTTTCCTCTTTAAGGAAAAGCCCTCTTTTTGGCAATGTGGGCTGTGTGGGAGAGTCCTCGTTATAATTAAAGCAGTCTCTGATGGATCGCTTGGGGGTTGCATTTTCACCAGGAAGAAGCTGTTGGTTTTTTGTTCCAAGTTGAGAGGAGGAATTGGATTCTTGTTTCACAGTCTCAGAAGAGGACTGAACACGAACAGCATTTGTCAGAGCTTCCACTGAAGATGATGTCTCCTGTGTTAAGCCTGGTTGTTCCTCAGCTGTGGAAGCACTGTTTTCCTCACATCCACCTTTGCCATTTGCTGAAAGAGATACTTGAGATGCTTCCTCACTAACCGCTTCACTGCAGTTGGAAGGGATGGGGTCAGTAGCCACCGTAAGTAACCCAACACTTCGGATAAGCTCGGGGAACTCCTTTTCCATCTCACTGTAGCTCCAAGAGTCAAAGGGTTTGGTTTTGACCTGGCTAGAGGTCATGTCACCTAGGCCCCCAAGCAAATCCTCACTTGGACTGTAGTCAGACAGTTCGAAAGCAGTAATACCACAATCCAGAGACAAGTAATTTTGAGAGCATTTGATAGTTAACTGTCCTGAGTCATCCACTTCCGTTAGAGAATCAAGCCGGCCCTGAAACAGACAATGGCAATGGTTTTAGTAAATGGAACATCAATTACACTCAACTGCCATTTAAATGAAATCTCAGCAGAGGCCGCCATAAAGGTCAAAAATGCACCAGTCTCAGTTGCTTCTGGTTTCATATACAGAATGGCATATTATTAACCGATTACCATACTGCTTTATATAGTATCCTGTTCTTAAATATTTAAGGATTTTGCTTTTATTCTATAGAACAGAACCTTGATAGAAACAGCCAAGGTCAAGCCAAACATATCTATTCTTGCCTTAATGTTCTATCTTAAAATGGTGTATTTTTCATTTAATAAGCATTTCTGAAGTGATACCTTAAGTAATAAGATTTCTGGGAACAAAGTAATGTAAGAGTAACATCTCCATGAATGTCTCTTTGGCTTATTGCTATCACTCCATCATCTACCATAGTGACTAACTCATAGTAGATGCTCAATAAATATTTTTAGAACAGATAATTAATTGTACTAAATCTGTCATGTTAAATATATATTCACAAATCATAAGAGAGTGAACTACTGAATTTGTGTACATAAAAATAGTTTAAGACTAACTTCTGTTTGTCTCCACCCTTTTGAAGGTAAACATAGGAAATACTGGAGAAAATTACTGAGTATCAAAACTTCACCATTCCAGTTCTGATTTACTCCTTCTGCATGCATTTCCCTCCCCATCCCCTCACCCTCACCCCAGCTCTCATTCGTGTATGTTAGATACCAAGGGCCCACCTCTCTTGTTATTTAAAATTTGAGGTAGGCCAATTTGAAACTTCCCTATGCTGAAAAAGAGCATTACAAGTAAGTGTTTTTCATTTTCTAATCTTCAATTATATGATAAGGATTGTTTCATGACTAATGCAGTTTCTGATATACAACAAACAGGGAAATTTTTGATTGATGATTTGTTTGGGACAGAAGGACCTATTATGCTTATCAGGAGGTAGGACAGCCTGGTCAGATGAAGGAAGGAAACTCAAGCATTATATCCTCAGACCTCTGTTCTCCTGGAGGAGGAACTGGGTGAGCAAACTGAAGCTGGACTACTTGTAGTTGCTGGACCCTGTGTCCTTCCGACCAGGTTAACCCCAAGATCTGGCCTCTCTAGGACCTTACATCAGGTTTTTTGTTCATTTGTTCTGTTTTGTTTTGTTTTGGGAATATTCTTTTCCTTCGGGCCTTTACCTTGTCTTTACCTCCTACTCCCCTCACTCTTACTCCAAACATCCAGATAAATAATAATGATGAAAAGCCTCATTTCACTGTTCTAAGCCTCAGTTTCCTTATCTATAAATAGTGATGGTTGATTAGGACTACTACTTTTTCATTTAATCCTCTCAATGACTTTCTTCTGAGGTGGGGGTCTGTACTATTTATTATTGTCCCTGCTTTACATAAGCGGAGCCTGAACCAAAAGAGGGAGCATAAGTAGCGAACAGCCTTACAGCTGAGGACGTAAGTGGAGGCTGTCTGACCCAGAGTCCACACTCTGGCCTCTGCACTACAATTTTCTCTGATTCATTGGATATTATTCTAAACTGCCGTACCCTCTCCTCCAGTGTTCTCCACATTGTTACCAGAGTAACCCTTACACATCTGTTACTGTTCATTCTCTGCTTAAAGTCCTTTGTTACCTTCCTGCTGCTAGGTTAAAAACCCAAGGACAAACATGAAGAGGACTCTCTCAAGCTACTCTCCTCCCTGGCTGTGAGTGTCCTCCTTTCTGTTTTGAAATCACTGAGTTCCTCTTGTCTAAGGGTCCTTGCACATGCTAGTTCCTCTGTCAGGAAAGTTTACCACCTATAACACCCCTTAAATAGTGGATTCTTACCCTTTAGAGCCCAGGTCAAGTTTCACTTCTTCAAAATTCCAAACCCTCACCTAAGTCAGAATCTTTTCTTATAAGTTCTCATCAAGATATATTGTTTTTCTTTTAAGCATTTACCTTAATGTTTAAATAATATTATTGTGATTATTCGGCTGACATGCTTCTCCTAGAAGTTTGTATGCATCACCAGATGATAAATCACATAGAAAATGGCTGACTCACCAGGATACCTGCAACACTTAGCATAGTGATTTGCATAGGATAAGCATTCCAAGACCCATCTGTCGAATAAATGAATGAGTGAGTGAATGAATGAATTATAACATTTTAGAATTATATCTATATGCCTTCATGTTATCTTTCTCTAAATAATTTTAGTTGACTCCAGTGGTTAAAAGCCCAAGCCTCAGAGTCAAATTCTAGCTCTAGTACTAATTAGACATGTGACCATCATCTAGTAACTTGATGTCACTAAGCCTATTTCTTTTATCTGTAAAAAGGAAATGATAAGCCATATCATAGGCCTGTTCTGAGGCTTAAAGGAGATAATACATGTAAGACACAAGTCTGGCACATGGATAGGTGCTCAATGAATGTTCGTTTTTATTATATCATTACTTTTACTATTCAAGTATATCTAGGAAGAAATTTTTATCAAAATGAAAGGTATCCCTATACTAAATTGTGCTGTACAAAATGAGAAAACAATATTAACTGCCAAAGTGATTTAAATGGAATTGTGTGGCTTTTATGCTCCGTACCTAGACCAGGCTCTTAAATAACAAAGTCAGAAGCCAGAACACCAAGGAATGAGCCAGCCAAGTAAAATTCACACTGCATACAATTTTTAAGGGAAGAAATTCCAATTTAAAAGCAGGTTGTATTTTTTTTTTAATTTGGTTGTTTAGTACTCAGAACTTACTCCTTTACAAAAATAGAATTATACACGACAGTTAAACTCCAAGCAATCCCAATAAGTTGGTATTTAAAATACAAACTAGTTGAAATTTGCATTATTTTTTATCATATTTATCATAAAGGCATAGCACGATAGCTACTTGAGTGAGGTTAAAGAGTCATTAAGGAAAAGTGTTTCTATGATGGTAGAGGAAAAAAACATTTGAATTCAGGTAAAAATTTGACCCCTGAAAGTGTCAGCCACCTGCTTCTGAATGGGCTTGGAACACGATAGCCCTGGGAAAGCATTTTGGTCCCCTTTTTGGCTGCCTTTTCCTGTCTTTCCCCAAAGATCCCTTCCCTAGCCAGTCCCTTGTTTGAAAAAGAAAATACCGTACTCAAAAACACTTAATGCTCCAAAGTGAGCCCTCTCCCATCCTGTTCCCAACCAAGCCAACTACTGTGCATGGCCGACTGTCACTCTGGGATAACTATTTTTAATTCATACTGTATTTTCTATTGTGGAAAAAAAAATTCCACCCTGAAAAACAAAACAAAACAAAACAAAACAGCACATGGCATATCTATTTTATATCCTAAAGATCAAGTGACAAGCATCTACTCATATTATTTTTAACCTAGTTGGTTATCAAAGAGCATTCTTCAAAAGTATCTGTACAGATTTCACCATGCAGAGGCAATTTTCAAAAAAGAAAGTTCTCAGACGTTTCTCAGAGCAGATGAATGATGAGTTTTATTTCTTAAAATATGGCTTAGTAATACTAATATATTTGGTCCTATTGCTTTTCTTCTGGACCGCATTCCCAGACAGTTTTATAATCTGTGAAAGTAATAAAGTCTCAGGTGGATACAGAAGTAGGGAAAAAGTGCATGTTGTTTTTACTGCCCTTTTTATTTCACAAATACCACATTTAATTGTATAGTGCCATTAGCTGTACCATGGCTGCCTAGCAATGTCTAAATTCAAATATACCTCCTTTTAATATGTTATGAAGCAGTTTCTCAGATGAAGATTGTGTTTTATGGAGATGGTAACTTAATTCACTTTACTGATGGGTTTATTCACTTGATTGCTGGCTTCTATCTTGTCTCAGACATCAAGAAAACATCCTCCTCCCTTTTTTTACCCCTAATTTGAAACAAGAATTTTTGTTCTGTTCCTCATCCATAACTAAGTTAACTTAAGTTCCAAATGCCTTCTTGGAGCTTTCTTTTTTTAACACTACATTTTGCAACCAACTGAACATGAGATTTAGTACTCATCATTGAGAGATTCTAGGATCTCTCTATTAAATTGCTTCAAGGTGATATCAGTGTCTATTACTACTTTAAGGTCAGATTTGTGCCCTGATTTAATGTTCTTACAAAGAAGAGAGTTGGAAATAGAATTTCACTGTTTTAATTATAGGTACAGTAAAAAAAAAAAAAATTAGTATGTTCCTCTCTCCCCTTCCTCCTTTAATCTCACTACATGCTGTTTGCTCTGCTCCAATTACTAACATAAATTCATGGACTTCTTACTAGAATGCCACAGCCCCCCAGTGTCCTCACACCACAAAGACTAGACACTTGCTCAGATTCCTTCCAGCTCTAACATGTTGGGATTCTATGATTCTGAATGTATCCCAAAGAGCAGCAGCAGACTGAGAGGGGCAAGTAATAATAGGGAAATGGGAAGCAAACCAAAGTTTTTGATGAGCAAGTGGAAAATATACACGCAAAAAATCTTTCAATATTTTTATTTACATTATAGTAATAATTCTTAAGAATTTCCATTTTCTACAGGTTAAAATCATGAGTCAAATAATTAATTTCCACGATTAATCCCAGTCCCCTAACCTAAAGTGACAGCTCCCTCTTCTGCACCTAAAGTAGTGATTATCTGAATTATTTAATTCAATTCAACTCATTGGAATTTTACATACAACAATATGAACTAGGCACTGTAAGAGTTACAGAGATGATTATAGTCTGGTGCTAACACTCATGGAGTTCAAATGTAGCACATACTTTGTTATATATTGCCTCGTGGTAAGTACTAGTGAATGAACACACAAAGTGTTATAGTGTGAATGTTCCAGCAGGACCAAAGCATTCCCACAGACAGAGTAATCACTTAGGTAAAGTGTTTACCACCCGTCTGGCATATGGTAAGTTTTTAATCAATGTTGCTATTGTGTTAATATGATTAATAGTTATCGCTACCTATATGACTTTACCTCTCTCAATCTCAGTCCTCTCATCTGTAAAGTGGATATAAAACAGTAATATCATCTGTAAAATAAGGATAACAGCACCTGTCCTGCCTACCTCCCAGAACTATTTGAGGATCTAATGAAATTTCAAAGGTGATTCCGAACATGTGTTATTCTTCTTTGAATGCCTAGTGCTCTATACATAGTAGAAAAGCAATAAATATTTAGGGAAGGTAGAAAGAAAAACGAGAAAGAAAAGAGGGAGGGAGGAAGAGAGGGAGGGAAGTAAGAATTATTATTACAACAGGAATCAGTTAAGAGCTGGTTTAGTTTGTTGTATTGAATTATCATAGATTTATGTCCTTATTTACCTACCAAGTATTCACTTAAACTATTTTTTTAATTATTATTTTTCAATTAGAGTTGACATTCAATACTATTTTTTTATTAGTTTTAGGTATACAGTATATTGGTTAGACATGTATATAATATGTGAAGTGATCCCCCAATTAGTTTAGTACCCACCTGGCACTATACATAGTTATTACAATATTATTGACTATATTCTCTATGCTGTACTTCACATCCCCATGACTATTTTGTAACTACCAATTTGTATTTCTTAATCCCTTCACCTTCTTTACCCTGCCCCCAACCCCCTCTCATCTAGCAGTCATCAATTTGTTCTCTGTATCTGAGTCTTCACTTAACCTCTCTTAAATTCAGTTTTTCCATCTACAAACTGAAATTATTTTTAATACCCCTTATCCTCCTTAATAAATGAAACAAAAAATGTAAAGTGCTTATCATAGTATCCGAAATATAGGAAATTTCAGTATAACACATTTTTTATATAATGTTAAACTTTATCCTAAAGTGTTTTTGTATTTGTTTATTTGGTTTTGTTTTAATAAGGTATTTGCCAATTTGGTTACAAGATATGGTCTGCTCCGTAATTAAATAAAAGAATAAAACTCATACATTTTGTTTTTGCAAGGACAGGAAGAGAGAGAACTTGCCACTTTCTGAACTTTCAAACTTATTCTTTTACATCATCCTGAAACTCAACTAACTTCCAAAAAGAGAAAAATGAATTTGCCTTTATTGGAAGGACATCTACTATTCTAGTTTATCAGTATGTTTTATGCCATTTCCCTCTTCATTCTACAAATCTCTCACAGCTGAATTTATTCTGATAAAGCTAAGAATTTTATCCTAATTCCCTTCCTGTTTTCTAAAATTCCAAAGTGCTGACAAAAACAAAAAAATACTAAGCAGTCTTTGAAACGTTCTCATGAAGTCATACTAGAAACACACACACACACACACAAAATTGGATCAGGAATTCATAGCTTTAGGAAGGATGGTATGGAGACAGTGCTTCAATTCATAGAAAAATATCCACAAAGCAAATGGCTAACAGTCCATTTTTCCTTGACCCCTCATTCAACATATTATCGCATGTTGATTACAAGACTAATGACAGACTTCAAACATGAAAATGCATGAAATTGCTTCCAATCAAATCCATAAATAATTATTGATGTCACACTGTGAGACCCATTATAGATACTATTTAATAAAAACTCGCAACATAGCTGTGAAAACAGTAGCCAGTAACAATTAGTCAGCCTCAATGGCACTTCATCATTTCTCGGGCTACCACTTCATGAATGATACAAGTTCAAATAGGTGCATGATGAACATATTTCACAGAACAAGAACAACAATGATAATAAACCCTAGAGCACTTCTACATCCCCAGCTCTACAACAAAGATTTGACGATCAGTAAATGTTTATTAGATGAATAAATAAATATGGGAAATTATTTGGTGTGACTCAATGATTTCTAATGCCCCTCTAGTAGTAGAAAGTGGGATATTGAGCAGAGCCAGCAGAAAATATGGGGAGGAACAAAGAAAGAATGTATAGGTTGGGGATGCCAGGTAGACATTTAAAGAAAGATCTCTTCAGAGTTTAGACAAACCTTCCCCACCTCTGATCTTCACCTCATTATCATACACCTCATGGATACCAGATTTAGGGCAGAGTTAGGCAGTTTGGGATTCTTTGTATTCTCCTATAATCACAAGAATCCCAATCAAGGACCTTATAGGGATCCTACTTGGGAGGGATGGCATCTGGGCATGGATATTCATATTCATCTTATGATTAAAAATGGACTCTACCAAAGTCTATATCACCTCCCTCACCACTACAATAACAGGGAAAGCTAAATGATAACAAAAACCATGAATTAATGTTAGAAGTGAGCCTGGGAGATGTTGCTTCTCATAACCATCCAGGGTCTGCAGGAAATCTGCCATGGCAGGAGCATCATCGTTATGAAAACAATAATCAAGAGGTATAAATCATTTATGAGAATAGGCACAGATTTGTTTTGTGTTGTTGATAATGTCAGAGCCACTAAAACATTAATAAATTAATAAGTTAATGAATTATGCAACACTCATTATAAGACTTTTTATCATATATATTTATATAAGCGCCTTATAAACTTGTATAAATATTTTACACAAAACCCACAGTGAAACACTAAACTGGCTGTCAAGAGGCAAGAGGCTATATACATATAAACACACTCTATGTATCCATATATTGTATGTATGTATGTATGTATGTATGTATGAATCTACCTTCCTACCTACCTACTTACCTACTTACCTACTCTATCATCTTCCTACTCTATCATCTGTCTGTCTGTCTGTCTGTCTATCTATCCATACACACACACACACGCACAGTCCCTGCTTAGCCTGCACATTGCCTTACTCTATAAATATATGTCGATTTTACTCGGGAATAGTAGAGTTCATTTGGATTCAAACTTACCACAGTCATTCTTAAGCCATGCATCAAGAGTAACAACAAGAAATTCTTTAAACTATACTTAATATGAGTACAAAACAACATGAATTGGTTGTGTAAAATCCTAAAGTCCATTTGACTCATTACATCCTGAATGATTTTTCTAAAGCATGAATCTAATCATGTCAATTCCCTGAACTCTTCTGTTGTCTTCAAAATAAAGTCCAGTTCTCTTAATATGGCTTTTTAATATGGCTTTTCATCTTCGTGAGCTGACCTCCTTTATCTAGAAGTTCAAATCCTGCTTCCTGATTCCTTGAACTTTTTGCTCCAGTCCTTCCTGTAGTGCTTTGAGCCTGTCATTATCTCTTTTACCTCTGGATCTTTGAACATGCCATTCCCTCTCTCTAGAACATTTTCTACCTCTATTCACCAGTCTAATACTACTTTTCTTTTAGGTCTCAGGTTAGACTGACTTCTTCTGGAAAGGATTTCTGTCTTAATTAGGTGCCCCTTCTCTGACCTCCAGCAACATCATATAGATTTACCAGTCTGGCCTTAATATCTGTCCACTTGTCTACATCCCCTACTAGACTCTAAGCTCCTTGAAGGCAAAGACGTTGATCACCTTATATTTTTAGCACCTAGTGCCTGGTACATAGTAAGTGCTCAAAAATACTTATAAATTAAATGGAGAACAGGGGGCCAGGTAGTACAAACTATCTGGTATGAATTAACTCTGGTCTAAATCTTCATTCACATTAAAAGCAAATTATAGCTTCTGGTCACCATACCTAGATTCAAAGCCCAGCTCAGGACCTG
The DNA here is from genome assembly GCF_000325575.1 of Pteropus alecto. Lineage (NCBI taxonomy): Eukaryota > Metazoa > Chordata > Mammalia > Chiroptera > Pteropodidae > Pteropus > Pteropus alecto. The sequence goes on along the minus strand of NW_006431925.1, from coordinate 6,022,550 downwards.
CTTATTTACCTACAAAGACTTCCTATCCCATATATCGGAACTGAAATCGTTCTCAAATGGTCACACTTGGCAATGCATCGTTTGGCTTCAAAGAAAATACCCACCTCCTTTGTCTCTTCAGAGAAAGCTTGCAGAATGTCCGTCTGCCTGGTGTAGTTGCCATTGGCGTCCTGCAGACCTTGCAGAATGCGCTCCCGCAGAACCAGCACGGAGACTCGGAGCTGGTGCCAGAGGAGCTGCACTGCGTGGATGTCTACAATCACATTGACAGAGTAGGACAGCAGCTTCAGAGAGAATTCAGTCTCAAGGAGGGCATGGATTTGCTCAACATGATCAGAAATATCTTCGCAAATGTCCTGTGGTTAAAAAAATAAAACAAAAATATGATGACTACTTTGCCTTATCCTACGAAGGCAGCAGTAAAAAATAAAATAAAAATCCAGTCCTTCACCTGACACCAATTATCAAAGCCAACAGGTCAGATAAGCACATGTTAGATAGGTGGCCTTTGTTTTAGTTAAGATGTATAGTAGCAGGCCATATTCCTGGGCACTGCGTCTTTGGTGCATATATAGGTGAACTGATCTTTTTCGAAACCACAAAAATTCTTCTATTCTTTCAGATATCCAAGTTGAAAGTTCAGCCAAGGTAAGAAAGAGATCACAAATTCATTCTCTGTTCTCTTTATTTACTGTTGGTTTGGGAATCTGGCAAAGGAGCCAACAGCCATTCTCTTTGCTATTGGTGAGCTACATTGAGCACATAATATTTCAGGATAGAAGCATCATCCAGACACCTAGCATGAAGAAAGATAGACAAGACTGTGTTTTATGGAAACTCCCAGCCACTCTCAATAAACCACGGGGTCTCTGATATAAGGAACAATTATCACATTCCCACAGGATCACAATTTAATACTTAAATTCATAATGAATATGTAAATTTCATCCTACACTTTGTAAGCAGAATCACTCTTAAGAAGGAAAGCCAGAGAAACTCCAAAATGAAAGACAAAATATAATTTTGTTTTGTTTTCAAGAGCTGGACAATTTAAATAAAAACATAACTAAATCAAAATTTCAATTTCTCCCACACATACTATTAGGTAGGCAGATTTGGTTTCTAATATGTCACTTGTCTTTACAAGTTCCCAAATTTCCAGTATTGTCAGGGGACAGCAATATGAAATGAGTAGTATTTACCCCAGCAATCTGAATCCATTAAGCATCAAAATGATACAGATGTCAGCTAAAAATGCTCAGTTACTCATTTTTAGTGATGATGGGCGATTTTTTTAAAATGGCACTTTTATTTATGATTTTTTGTAAGGCTAAAATTTTCAGATAGAATTTCAGTTCTGAGCCTTATCATGAGTATCAAAACAGTCATTCTATGCTGGAAACATAACCTTGCAATTTCATATAATTCAATTACTTATTTTTAAAGAAAAAACTAAAATGCAACCTATATTCAACAATGTGTAAAAATAGGCAAAAAAAAAAAATCTACTGAAGAATGATGGAAAGTCGTTCTGAATTTTGAATAATAATTATGGTACGACTCCAATTAAATACTCTAATATTAGTTCTTGAAACCCAAGAACCAATTGATAAGAGTGATACAAATTGGTGTTAATGCCTTGAAACAGATTAAAATTTTAAACTAAATAGACTTTGGCGTTCCAATTAGGTAGAGTTCTTACAAATGTAGCCCATGAGCACATGCAGTCCAATAGAGATCTGAGGCAAAAATTACACTACCCTATAAACCAGTAGTACATAGGCACCAATTATATCCAGGTTAGCTAGTCTCTGCTAGCCTTCAGCACAAAAGGCCTCTCACTGCTACCATCAGGTATTCCATACCGCTGGGGTCTCAGTTAATGCACGCTCAGGGCATTTACTCCATTTATCCCCCACACCTCTTATTCCTGATACCTCAACCACCACCCCAAAGCAATGCCCGACATCCTTTGCCCTCTTTAGGAAGCTCATTTCTATGTAGTACTGTGTTGCCTTGGGAAAATTCCTACCTTCCACTACTGACCACTTCCAAATCTCTGTACTTCCCTGGCTATTACACCATTCCACTGTAAAAAAACATTCTTTAACATCTTCATGGAAGAATTACGTGAAAAATTATGCTATCTACCTCCTGGTCTTACTCAAACCTGACTCTACCCAGGGATCTTACTTTCCCTGTTGCCCTCCCAGGGAATGCTGCTCATTATCTCAGCCCTCACCTGAGAGCTGGGGGACCGAGGCAGGGCTAATGGGGGAAGAGCAGGCCTCAATGCTTCTTTGCCACTTTCTGATCATTGCTCTTTTGCCTACATACTAACTCCTTTCTTTCTGAGTAGATGTCTACAAAAGGTTATATATAGCATTGGTACCTTAAAAACTTCATGTTGAAGTACATGCCATCTGCTCCTCTTATACATTTAGCTTCTTCAAAACGGATGTAGGAATTTAGTCAGAGCCAGATCATGGGTCAACATTGCCATGCAACCATCAGGGAAACAAACTACAAGGGGCACTAAAGCATCAATGGTGCCAGTTAACAGGTTTCCACACCTTCCTCCTTACATGAAATATAAATTGGCCCTGTTCACACAGAAGAAGATGGGCCATGAGGGGAAAGATACACCCTCCCCACAAGTGCTGACCTCACTTTGTTGAGTATTTTGGCAATGTGTACATGTAGTCTCCACTGAAATTCTGAAAATAATGCATACCATGGTGTAATTTTCTGGAGTCTATGAATTTATTTAATTTTTTTATGCCCTCTACTTTGCCACTAGTCATCTGGTTTGATGAAATTACATGCACACATGCAAAGTATAGAACAAGAACTACAGATGTATGTGTCAGTTGTATACGTGTGAGTATGTGTGGCCCCCTCCCTCCAAATATAGACTATGCTTTGAACATTTGACGAGAGGTTTGTTTAGAGAAAGATAACTGAGCGATTCTGATTCTATACATACTTTTTAATAATAGAAAATCTGCTTTTCCCTGTCCCTCTATATAAATGTCCAACAGATATTTAAAGAATAATCAGTTCGAAGCTTCTGATGCTTAGGCCCTTAACCATTGCCAGTTTGTTGGACATTCTGTTTATTTTAATGCAATCAGATAACTACGTATCAGAGACTTTTCAAAATAATTTGCTGAATGGCTTCCTCTCAGCAGGGACTGTTTGTAATTAAAAGGCTCTGAAAGATTAGACCTGTAGAAGTCCTGTAGATACTATATTAACAAGGTGAAGTAGAAGCATGGGGAAGGGGGTTGCCCAACTGATGCATGTAAGGAATCACGGGTGTTCAGCCTCAACTGGACATGTGACTTGAGCAGACAGCAACTGGAAATTGAACTCATGGCTGAACTAATCAGTGTATAACAAATTTTGAGCACTATTTGGTGGAACAATAATCATTTCAGAAGAGATTCACAATTTTTTTGAGAAACAATCCCTTCAGGACTGGCTGTATGTATGTATGTATGCCAGATCATGGGTCAACATTGCCATGCAACCATCAGGGAAACAAACTACAAGGGGCACTAAAGCATCAATGGTGCCAGTTAACAGGTTTCCACACCTTCCTCCTTACATGAAATATAAATTGGCCCTGTTCACACAGAAGAAGATGGGCCATGAGGGGAAAGATACACCCTCCCCACAAGTGCTGACCTCACTTTGTTGAGTATTTTGGCAATGTGTACATGTAGTCTCCACTGAAATTCTGAAAATAATGCATACCATGGTGTAATTTTCTGGAGTCTATGAATTTATTTAATTTTTTTATGCCCTCTACTTTGCCACTAGTCATCTGGTTTGATGAAATTACATGCACACATGCAAAGTATAGAACAAGAACTACAGATGTATGTGTCAGTTGTATACGTGTGAGTATGTGTGGCCCCCTCCCTCCAAATATAGACTATGCTTTGAACATTTGACGAGAGGTTTGTTTAGAGAAAGATAACTGAGCGATTCTGATTCTATACATACTTTTTAATAATAGAAAATCTGCTTTTCCCTGTCCCTCTATATAAATGTCCAACAGATATTTAAAGAATAATCAGTTCGAAGCTTCTGATGCTTAGGCCCTTAACCATTGCCAGTTTGTTGGACATTCTGTTTATTTTAATGCAATCAGATAACTACGTATCAGAGACTTTTCAAAATAATTTGCTGAATGGCTTCCTCTCAGCAGGGACTGTTTGTAATTAAAAGGCTCTGAAAGATTAGACCTGTAGAAGTCCTGTAGATACTATATTAACAAGGTGAAGTAGAAGCATGGGGAAGGGGGTTGCCCAACTGATGCATGTAAGGAATCACGGGTGTTCAGCCTCAACTGGACATGTGACTTGAGCAGACAGCAACTGGAAATTGAACTCATGGCTGAACTAATCAGTGTATAACAAATTTTGAGCACTATTTGGTGGAACAATAATCATTTCAGAAGAGATTCACAATTTTTTTGAGAAACAATCCCTTCAGGACTGGCTGTATGTATGTATGTATGTATGTATGTATGTATGTGTGTGTGTGTATATATAATCTTCTAAGGACCTATAAGCAAAATAATTTTTCCCCATCTCCTTACTAAGAGTATTGACAGGAAATAAAATCTTTCATTCCACAATTAGAGGTTTTAAAACACTTAATGCAGCAATGACTGGTTAAACTGACATAGTAACTAAAATTCATGTAATCACCCAACAAATGTTAATGTTTGATTTCAGTCTTTCCTATTTTGATAGAGGAGAGGGTATCGGTAGGGAGAAAATTGAGTATGTTTAGTGGAGGGATGAGGAAGGGATGAGGAAGTTGAAGATTATATGAGGAACAGCCATGGAACCCTTTCCAGCATCAATGGGAGAGATGGTTAGTTCTACCTGTCCATCTTCTATTAAGCTAGTTATTCTCAGAAATGCACCTCTCATAATCTTAGTCTGAAATTATCCCATTTTCCTGTTCATTCCTAATACTGGTCCATATTCCTATCTGTTCCAGCCTTTTTCCCCAGTGTTGTCTCTGCCAGACCTTTCTTCTCTGACTTTAAGATTCCTCTCCTGACTCCCACTTCCCATGTTTGCCTCACCTGGGACCATGGTCAGATCCACAAGTCTGGATCTCTCTCTTAAGGCCCCAGATTCAGGCTATTGCCCTTACAGCAGCTCCCACCCCTTGTAAGCCATGTCCAGTAACAGAAAGCTGAAAGAATGTGGAGGCAGAGGAAAGGCCGATCCAGAGACAGGCAGCCAAGGATACCAAGACAAACTTTGTTAATCTTCAGAAGCTTGATTGGAGCCTAATCCCATTATCTTGTCCTATTATGGATAAACAAAAGCTAATACATCTAACTTCCTAAGAATATTATTATTTGGCAACTAGATGCTGTTTTATATAATTTATGAAGATTTCATCATTATCATCAGAAGTTAGCTTCATTTCCAGAAGATTTATTTATTTTAGTATGTAAATATTCTCCCCAACGAGAGGGCTAGTTCCCCAGGACCTGTTTATATAATTAGTGACTATCAGTAAGGTGGGCACTCGAGATTTTTGATAGTAACAGACTGACAATGACAAAAAATTAATTTTAATAGATAAAATTTTTTTAGTTTTATTTTTCAATATAATCAACTGGTATTAATTACTTTAGCTATTTAAAATCTCCGATGATCCTACACGGATTTCATTCATTTCCTTATACATTTTCTTCTGAGAAAAGATGTTCTCCAGCAAGTTCATTTGGATGACTAAATCAAAAGATGTCTCAAAGACTCACAAACTTTTAATTATAAATGAAGGATAGTTTTTAAATGTCCTTCAATTAATAACGTGTTTTATAGATGCTCAAATTGTTCCCGGCCCAAAAAATAATTATTAAGGATAGGAGGATAATGCCCTTAGAAATTAGTTACTTTTGTTTTTTCAGCAAATGTGTTGAGTACCTGCTATGTACTAACTCATGTGCTGGCGTAAACAAAGCTGCATAATTCCAGGGCCTCCTGGAGTCCCCTGGCTGGTTAGAGGGGGCATGGGAAAAAATTACAGTCAGCAAGATAAATGTTTACAGAGGGTACACACGAGGAGGAAATAACTGTGCCCGCAGGGGCGAAGAAGAAAGGGGGAAAGAATGCTTTTCTAAGGAGGTAAAGTTTTGGTCTTAAGGGAGACAACAAGGAAGATGAAGCAGAGAAGTATATTCCAGGGAGGAGCCAGTGTCAATATGGTCAATGTGGCATGGGGTAGGTACCAATTTCTTAGGCACAGCGTATTACACACAATCTGTAAAAGAAAAAATTTTGACTTCATCAAAATTTAAAACTTTAGCTCTGCAAAAGATATTTTTAAGAAAAGGGAAAAAATAAGCTACAGATGGGAAAACATATTTGCAAATCACATATCTAACAAAGGATTTATATCCAGAATATGTAAAGAATTCTCAAAACTCAACAGTAATAAAACAAGCAACCCCATTCTAAAATAGGCCAAAGACTTAAACAAACAAGTCTAAGAAGATATAATGATGGCAAATAAGCATATGAATAAACTTCAGCCCCATTAGCCCTTAGAGAAATGCAAATGAAAACCACAATGAGATACCATTGTGTAGACACCTATTAGAATGGCTAGAATAAAAAATTACTGACAATACCAAGTGCTGAGTTCTAGCACAATTAGAACACTCCTGCACTGCTGGTGGGAATGCAAACAGTTTAGCAGTTTTTCATTGTTAGACATACATTTACCATATGACCCAGCAATTCCACTCTTGGGAGTTTATCCTAGAGAAATAAAAGTATAGGTATACGCAAAAATGAAAAGAAGCTCTACTCATAAACACCAAAACCAAAATGTCCTCCAGTGGGTAAATGGATAAACAAACCATGGTATATCCATATACTACACGGTCTCAAAAGGTTACACAGTGTATATTTCCATTTACATGACATTCGCAAAAGATGAAGCTGTAGTAATAAAGAACAGATGAGTGGTTGCCCAGGACTGAGGGTGGGGAGAGCATCCAGGGAGTTTTTTGATGAAGAGAACCAAAATTTTGATATCTGAAGCTGCTTTTTGAGATATGGATTTTAAGCTGTTTATTAAGAAACAAAACTCAGAAAAAAACTTTGAGCCTCCCTCCCTTTCTGGTCCAAGAGATTCAGACAGAAAAACCTGCTTTAGGAAGGTTGGTTTACCTTAAGAATTTTCACCTCAGCACTAGTCAGAAAGACCACAAGCCAGTTATCTGGATATACACTGTGTCCCA
>NW_006431925.1:6010349-6015215 GCF_000325575.1 Pteropus alecto | reverse complement strand
CAACTACCTGTAAATTACTCATTTTCACTTCTGAAATCTAATACCTCTTCCTCACCTTTCTCTTTTGTCCAAAAATGTCTTATACACCCGATGTTGCTTCACTGTTTTTGGAATTTTCATGCTTATGTGAATTCTTCATGTGTATATATTAAAACTTTGATTTTCTCCTGATAATATGTCTCTGTTAATTTGATTAATAGCCCAGCTAGAATTTAGAAGGTGGGTGGAAAAAGCATCAATGTTTTTAGCTCCCACGTGATTTTCTGACAAGTATAATAGAAAATGAGGCTAAATTGGAGCCCATCTCGAACAAATCACTGCAAATGGCAGTGATTAACAGTCTACCTTCAAAGTTTCATAAGATTTTTTCCATAGATATTACTGTGTTAACATCGGAAAGTGATACTCTCCATTTTCTTATTTAATTCACAAACACCACAGTAGCCTCTGTGGCATTAAGAATTGCTCACAGCATAAAATGCACTGAATACATTTTGTTGCCAACTGCTCACTTCACTCAACCGTCTAGATACTCTGTTGTCTCAAAACTGCAGCTGCTGCTGCCTGTCATTAAACCAGTCAGTCTTCTGTGGTTACTGAAGTAGCTGATACAAACACTACCTTGACCTGAGGCTGTTTACAAATAAACTGTAGCTGGATAGGTTAGTATTTTCTTTTAATTTATTTATATGTTTGTGTGAGAAGTACCTTTTCTTTTTTTGTAAGATTGTTGTATATTTTTTAGTTGTATCATTTCTTCTAGACAGATACAGGGCTATTAAGATAACTGTTATGTACTTAACTAGTATGTCCAGTTGTTACCAGCATAGGACAGAAATGAGGATACCATTCCTGTGATTGCTCTAATTGCTTATTGTAATGATGTTAAGTGTGACTGCCTCAGCTCCTGCTAACTGTCCCTGGGAAAGAATCTGTTTGCTGTCTCATCATGAGGCTACTATGCCTATTCTCAACCATTTTTTCAAAACATCTTGAAGATTTCCTCATGAAATTTTAAGTGTCTGCGGATCAACATTCTGCCCCAAACTACTAGGCTCCAGGGCTCTGTGTGCATTTGGAAGGGAAACCACCCTTCCAGCAACTTCCTCACCCAGATACTGAAGCAACACTTCACACCCGTCTCACGAAATCTCACAAATGCAGCCGCTCCCACTTCTCTCTGCTTTCAGCTTCCCTGAATGCAATCCCCAAATGAGAAAACAGAGCAAATCCCTTCAATACCTACAGTAATCTGTAGGCATTTCTCCATTCTACAACCCACAATAATGTTTCTTGTTCCCTCAAAATAATTTACTGTTTCCCTCAAAACACATTTGATTTACATTTGTGTAACTGCAGGGCACATTTAGATGGCTTTTCTTAAAAAAAAAAAAAAAAAGAAGAAAAGAAAAGAAAGAATTAAAGCCTACTTTTAAAGGATAGGTCTCCTCACTCCCATTTCCATCCTTTTCCTATCAGTTTCAAAAATTGCAAACCTTTGTCTTATTCAGAACATACCATTACATTTAGAATGAAAAGTTTTCATGTTCTAAAGTCAGTAAGCAAGAGATAGGCAAATATAAGATGTATTGTGTGTACATATTTTAGTCTTACTGCAAAATGTTATGTCATCATGACTGTTCATTTGTTGACTAGCAATTGTAGAAATGAAATGAATAAAGAAAAGTGTCTTTACCCATCCACATGCTCACCATATGTGTGTGTTCATCAGAAAAAGCTGAGAAGAGATTTTTACCTAATACATGTACTTTATATTTTAAAATACAAATCAAGGGAACATCATAGTCACTTGCTTAAAAAAATTCACAAAGGAACCATTTGAACCGACACTTGCAACTTTATACAAAATACTTCCTATTGCAGACAATTAATGTCATCTTCAATTGACTATCAAAACTGTACTTTCTCCCAAAGACAGACTGATAGATATTCCTATGACAAGGTATTTTTATTTCCTCAAAAGTAGACTGCCCCCTCATTTTTCCTTTCCTCTAATGGTCCTAATTTCTTCTTTCTCATGTTGAGAATGACAGCAATGGAGTGTGGTGGGAGTGATGCTGAGACTTTTTAGGATCATCACATTACTTCTCCCCAAAGTCTGAAGAACTCTATGGTTGTAAACAGTGGTTATCTTTTTAGTTGATAAACTTCTGAAAGTGTGAGGACTGAAATGAAATTATTTATGTGGAAATGATTTTGTTGTTATCATTAGCTATTACTCATCCATTTCCCTGACTAGATTGTACCTTTCTGGAAGCAGGAAATGTATCCTACTCATCATTGTATCTATAATGCCACACTGCTAGGACATTGTCAAGCATGTGGACAGTGTTCAAATGATGAATATAGAACTGGATTCAATTGGATAAAGTATTGTATTTCACAAATCAAAGTGATATCTCTAAAAAGCAAGTACTAGTTTAGTTTCCTCCCCTACGTGCATCCACATTAATCAACACTCAATCAGCATAAGTAATTGAAATTGGAGCATCTCCCGTTTTGATTAGGAGAGGTGCTGAAAAACGTGGATTTGGGAGAGTGAAGCTGATAGGAGAAAGAGGGAGATGAAGATGCTGAACACAGACTTGGCAGCCCTCACACTTCTGCTTTCGCACTGTGAAAGCCTCCTTTGGCTTCAACTGAGAAAGGACCAATTAGAAGTTCTGTCTGTCTGGCTGTGCCTAGCCATATCGAAATTTGGACTGCTCTGCTTTTCATGATTTGAAATTTTTAAAAAATGAATTGTTATTTTAAAAGCTTCAGAGGATTCATTGATTGAGATATCACTTTAATTTCCTAATCCCAGGCTTTGACTTACTTGAGAGGGAAAAAACCCTGGGCGAAAAGAGAGAAAGAAAGAGAAAATGGAAATATGGAAATTTGACAATTGCTATTGTACAATTGAGCTATTGCTTAGTCACATTCACATTCAGTGTTCTACGTGACTCAACTAGATAAAGGTTCAAAATCTAAATATATTCCAGCTGTGGCCTTGGCTCTTAGCGATTTATCTGGAAATTGCTCAGATCTACACTTTTCTCAAGATATCTTTATGGAACTGATTTCAGGTAGAAATCAAGAGAAGTAAGTGGTGGTTCTAACACCACAGCATGCTTGTTAATCATACAGATTCCGGGACTGCTCCTTTTGAAGAGAAATAAGACCAAAAAATTTGCATTTTCTTAAGCCTACAGTCAGCATGCTGCTGATGTTCTAGATACCATACGTTAGAAAACATTGAGCCAAGGACAGGTCATCTGTCTAGGCTGACTGACACTGAAATGGGAGCTACGTACAGGCCTGCCTACTACTCAACTATAAAAACAAAACCTCTCAGCAACTTGAAAGGTAGCCTGCCACTAACGTTATGCAAATGTCTTTACAGGAAAACTTACATTATTTGTGCCTCAAAACACAATTTTCTACAATTTTATTGACCTACTGCTGACAATGTTGTGATCATCTCTAGGGCAGCATCAGGTTTGTGAGTTTCTCTAATATATATACATATATATAATATATATATATATTATATATACATATATATTTTATTACCGGTAATAACATCAGTAAATAGATACAAAGGGCAGCATGGTTTAAGGAACATGATGTCATTAGACTATTTTGTCTTGTTTATACCTGTGTTTGCAGAATAATTATTACTCACTTCACTCTCAAAAGTGACCCAGTTTGGACAATAAGTTATGTAATCACCCTAAATAAAAATCAGTCAAATAAACCCATGCTCTGAAGAAAAATTGTTCCTTAAATACTCATCTTTAAAAAAGAAAGAATAAAAATAAATGAGTTCAGAATCCTATTTCAGGTGTTAGACAAATAATAAAAGCAATCTTAAAAAAAATAAAAAAAAATAATGAAAACAGGAAGCACAAATGATCAAATAACTGTGTGTATAAAAATGAGCTAAATAAAACATTAATTAATGAGAAAAACTCAAATGAAACATACATACATACTTTACTTGAGAAAATCCATTTTCTATTAAGTTTATTGGGGTAACATTGGTTAATACAATTATATAAGTTTCAGGTGTACATAATAACTTGACATCTGTATATTATATTGTGTGTTTAGCACTCAAAGTCCAGTTTCCTTTAGCTACCATATATTTGATCCCCTTTGCCCACTTCACCCACCTCCTACCCGCCTATATTTGAACCCCTTTGACCATCTACCTACCCACTCCTGTCCTACTCCCTACCCTCTGGTAACCACTAGTCTATCATCCATGTCCATGAGTCTCTCTTTGTCCCGTTCATTTGTTGCTTTTAGGTTTATATCCCACATATAAGTGATATCATGTGATTTTCAACTTCTTCTGTCTGGCTGATTTTGCTTAGCATGATTATCTTGAGAGCCATCCATGTTGCCACAAATGGCAGTATTTCATCCCGTCTTATGGCTGAGTAATATTCCATTGTATATACCTATCACAGCTTCTTTATCCAATCATCTATCTTAGGACACTTCGGTTGCTTCCATGTCCTGGCCAATGTTCACTGCTATGAACATCAGTATACAAATATCTTTTCGGATATGGGTTTTCAAGTCTTTGGGCTAAATACCCAGTGGAGGGATTGCTGGGTCATATGGTAGATCCATTCTTAGTTTTTTGAGGAACCTCCATACTGTTTTCCATAGTGGCTATACCAGTTTGCAGTCCCACCAGCAGTGCATGAGGGTTCCTTTTCCTCCGCATCCTCTCCAACATTTGTTATTTTTTGTCCTGTTGATTATAGTTATTCTAACAGGTGTGAGATGGTATCTCATTGTGGTTTTGATTTGCATTTCCCTAATAGCTAGCGATGTTGAGCATCTTTTCAT
>NW_006431925.1:5992589-6006634 GCF_000325575.1 Pteropus alecto | reverse complement strand
CTAGGCTGGAAGTTCCTTGCACTTAATAGTTTAAATATTTGATTCCATTCTTTTCTGGCTTGTAAGGTTTGTGCTGAGAAGTCCGAGGATAATCTAATGGATTTACCTTTATAAGTTACCGTTTTCTTCTCCCTGACTGCCCTGAGAATTCTGTCATTGATTTTTGATAATTTCAATACAATGTGTCTTGGTGAAGGCCTTTTTGGGTTGAGATAATTGGGTGTTCTGTTGACTTCTTGAATTCCAAGCTCCAGCTCATTCCTTAGATTTGGGAAATTCTCGTCCACTATTTGTCTGAAAATGCTTTGTAGTCTCTGTTCTTCTTCTTCACCTTCGATAATGCCCATTATTCTTATGTTTGCTCTCCTGATGTTATCAGCTAGTTCTTGAATTTCTCTTTCATTATTTTTCATTCTTCGGTTTCTCTTCTTCTTTCCTATTTATTTCTAGATTTCTGTCTTCAATATCATTGATCCTTTCCTCCATTTAGTCAACTCTATTTCTCAAGCTTGCTATTTCATTTTTCAATTCTTGTGGTGTGTTTTCTTTATCTCCAGAAGAGATAAAGCAGCTTTAAAAATGCCTTTTTATTTTCTGATAGATATTTAATCATCCTCGCTACCCTCAGTTTCAGTCCCTGTCAGTGTTAGCAACAGTGTTGGTAGCATTTGCTCAGATTCCCCTGAGGCTCCGCAGTGTTCCATCTCAGATGGTATAGGGGGAGGGGCTCTTTGGGTTGGGGGTTGGGGGCTGCAGCTCAGCCTTGGTTTTGCAACAGCAAAATCAACTGTTGTTTCTCTGCTGGCCACTTCTCTGCTTCCTTCCCTGATGACATGGGTCCTCCCATGACAAGGAGCTGACAGCGCTCCTAGGCAGGGCTGTTCAGGGAACTCGACATACCTTCTTCCCTCCCCTTCCTCCTACGGGGAGCTCCAGTGGTTGCAAGAGGCAGCTTCTTTGTTTCTACCAGTCCACCACCCGATGCCCGGGGGTTCCGACCTGTGGTAGCTCTTATGCGTAGATCCCACGCTCAGACATGCTGGTGTGCAATTTGGGTGTCTTTTGTTGAGTTTTAGATGTTCAGCTTATTGTTGTTTCAAGGGGAGAGATCTGGGGACAGCTCTCACTCCACCATGTTTCCAAAGTCACTCCTCACTTTCCTTTTTTTTTTTAATACTTTTATTATAGAATGAAACAGATACAAAATACCACACACAAAAATATGTAGCTTAGTAAATAAATTATTATAAGGCAAACACCCTTGTAACAACCACCCACCAAAGTTCAAAAATTCAAATTTTGCCAATCACCCCAGAAGTGCTTTCATGTGCTCCCTTCCCATCACAGACCCTCCATCCCTCCAAATATGACCACTATTCTGACTTGCATTACAATCACTTTCTTGTATCTCTTTGTGGTTTTATCACCTAAGTAAGCATGCCCGGTTCCTGTAATTTACTTTTGCCCAGTTTTTCATTTGATACATCTTTTAAGTCTTTTTAAATCTACAGATTCCATCTACGTTCCTTTCCTTTTCATATAACTTATCTGTTAAAGATCTTGAGGCATTAGACCTGCAGAGTTTCCCACAATTTGGATTTCTTGATTGCAACTGCATGAAGCAATCAATGTATTGCTTCCTCTGTCCTCTTTATTTCCTACAAATTGGCAGATGGATCTGAAGGCCTGATTAGTCTCAGGTTCAATTTTATTAACAAAAATATAATTAGCATTTATGTTCTTTAATCAAGAGGCATTTAACTTTGGTTTTTGCTCTTTTTTTGATAGTTGCTATCAACTATTTTGGTAGTTGATGCTCTGTGCCTAAAACTGTTAATGTACCGGGGGTTGCAAAATGATGATATTCTCATTCTATCATTTTTCTTTCATTCATTAGCTGGAATAACTTTATTAGAAGAGGTGTCTCTTTGCTGACTATTTGGTTATGGTGATATAATTCATACAGGAAAATCAAGAAAAATGCTTGATTCTTTACTTTACCTAGTTTCAAGATAATGAATTGGTTCTCTGTTACAATCAGAAGGTAACCAACCAGTTGCTTTACTTAATATCATTTTGTGTTCATAGATTTAATCCACCACAATTCTTAACCAAATTAAAACTCATCTTTGGCCAGTGAAACCTCCTTCAATTTGACGTCAAGTTGACTGTCCTAGTAGTCTTTGATAGCTTCCTTGCTCATCATATATATATTGTCAGACTTGAGATCAGCCAATTTTCTAAGAAGCCTTGGTTTCCTTTAATGGGAAACATTCTTCTCAACTACCATCTGAGAACTAGGAATGCTCATTACTACTGGGTTAGTCATTGTTCCTAGAATTTTATAAAACTGAGCTAATAAGTGTGAGTATATAAAATAAAACACCTTATGAATTCATAATTGATATTTCTAATGCAAATTAATGATTATAGGGTGTTTACCTATCATCTTCTATACTACACCTTATCTCCTTTCTTCACCAGAATCCTGGTTTTCAAGAACACAGGGTGATAGAATTAGAAAACCTTATAACCACTTATTTGTTTTATCTCACATTACACATGTACTTTCAGAATAATAATAATACTGCTCTAAAACTACCACTAACACTGAAGCAAATGACTAGGATAGGCATTTATAAGATACCTGGCCAAGGTGGCTTTTGTTACTACAGAAGAGAGCAGAGTTACCTTTGGTTTGTTCTTAGCTGATCTTTTGAGAGAATAGAACTTATACCCTAGTCTCATGTTCACTACAGTTTGTACTACACAGTTTAAACATTTTGGAATTTTGCAGATTCATTTATCATTTGCAAAGTCCTTCCAGAAGGAAAAAAAAGGCCTCAGTATAAATATAACTGTGAACAACATGACCACTTGTTTTCCTCCAGGGTTAGGAAGTTCTTTGGTTTTAGAAGGCAGGCTCTGAGAGGCTTCCTGCCTCAGCAGACCCTCCTAGTCTTTGCAGACCATCACAGAATTTGCAAAAGAACAAAAATCAATGAAGATGGTAATCAACGATATACCTAAGAAACTGCACCATGTACCTGAGTGTCAGGTGTCCCAGGTAAAACACTCTTCCTTTTTTTCCAATACAGCAACTACAGGGCATAAGATGATTCTTATTAATTTAGGGCTATCCAATGGAGAAGATGGGTTTTCTCTTCATGTAATGGACTATGATAATCTCTTCATTTACTAACGCTATGGCAAAATTGTACAATTTACATATTTGCTTTGTTCAGCGGTCTATGTGTCATTTCTGTCTATTTTATGAAGTCTGCCTGCCTCAGGAAATTTCTGTATGGCAATTTCTATTTTTGTCTATTTTGAATTATAGAGTATAGTACCACATGCAAATAGATTCTTAATACATGCTGAGGTTAGTGATATTGAATTCACAAACCATGAAAGTAAGAGTTTGAAGATTATCATGGGGAAAATTAATGAACCACAAGACACATCTAGATTACTTTGCATCAGGGTGAGTGTCAGAAAGTCTCAGTTCTTGGCCCTGGTATGTACTGGTTATCTGTGTCCCAATAGATCACTGAACCTCAGTTTTCTCATTTATAAAGAAAGTGCTGGGTGGAGGATCTATACTCTCAAGCACTAAGATTTTCTTTTGTTTTCTCTTTTATTTTGTGTACGCTTTCCCATAATGCATAACCAGAGCATTAGTTATCCAGAACCTCTTGTGTATCTCTGAAAATCCTTGTAACATGACTGATATTTCCTGCTTTTAGTAGAATGGTCAGTAGACTGGGAATCAGGAGACCTGAGAGTAGGAATGAGTAGGAATACAATATTGAAAAGTATCTGGCTCCTATAAGTGACCCTGCCACAAGATCTGAAATAGCAGCACAGATCCATAGCAAAAGACTGAGGAGGAAAGATCAATGGTAATTCAAAATGAGGGCCAAGACCCCCACTCTCCACCCAAGAGTTAATATTTTGAGGAGCCCCTTTAGTGGTGTTTTCCTTAGTCACCATAGTAAGTTCAGCCCATTACTCTACCACCCTCTTATTCCCCTGCTATACATGACACACACACACACACACACACACACACACGAGGCATATTTCTTTTGAGGCTCATTTTCACCTGCCTACACCACCCACTATTCTTCTCCTCATTTCAGTCATTTAAGATTTTATTTTCTAAAAACCTATCAAAATCTTTTAGCAATTTAGATTTACTTACTTGAGATGAAATTTTCTAATAACTCTCTTGAAATTTTAGAGCATTTTAAATTATAAATACTCTTACAGGTTCATTTACAAATGCTTTCTCTTGACCTATTCATAAATACTCATTATACTGGGAAAAAGAAGTTAAGGAGATGAAAAACCTATTTGGGATTTCATTGCTGACTCATGGTGTGACCTTAGAAAGGTCAATTTCTTTCTTAGATGCACTCTTCATATATTTAGAAGATCATGACACAGCTCCTAAGGATATGTTTCTGTCTACCTCCTCCACATAAATATCCACAGCAACTAGCTTGGCTGTTAATTTGTATTTAAACACTTACAACATAGTTGTTAGAAGCTAACATTATAGACATAAGCTTTTAGATCTCACATCTGAGAGTCCGGAACAGGAAATGAAACCTCATAGGATCAGAGTCCTGTGAAGAACTAATTTTAGAGGCTATGGTTAAGACACTGTAAATGAGATAGCAAAAAATCCAGATTCTGAAGCCAATGCTACCCTTTCATGCGAGGCAGACGGGAATGTAGGTCATCAATTAACCTTCTGGAAAGCTCCCATTGCCTTCAAGTGACCCAATAATTTAATTTTAAGAATCTCTACTAAGGCAATAATGGATTTATCTATTGAAATACTATCACGGAGTTGTTTATAATGGTGAAAAGTTCTAACAACCAAAAGATCAAGAGAAAAGATTGGTTTAACACAATGTGGTAATCCATATAATGAAAAACTACACAGACGCTAAAAAAAAATGTTGCAAAATATATTTAACAGCATTGAATATTCAAGACATATTGTTAATTCAGAAAAAAGTAAGTTAAAGAGTTCTACTAAAAATTATAGCTATGTATGCACATAGAGAAAACTAAAAAACATGTCAAAGCTGTTCACAGTATTTTATCTAGGCGGCAGCATTAGAAGTGATATTTAATCTACTGTATGAATGTTTTAAATTTTTTCAACTAGAGATTCATTTCTTTTGTGAAAAAGAAAAAAAGTTAAACAACAGCAAAGAAGTAAAGTCATTTCCCCTGGCAAAACAACAGTCGAGGAATGCAGGTCAAACTGCACAGTAAGCAACAGAAAGCATAATATCAATGTCAAAGAAACAGGATTCTCAAACTTCCTGCATCCTCTTTGTGTAGGAAGAGACTGGTTACTTCATTCACAGCCATACTACCATTATTCTCTTAGGGCGCTACGTTAGGTGGCCAGGTGTCATTAGCCAAGGACTAACAGATAAATAACATATCATTAATCACTGGTTATTAAGACTTTTAACTCTGTTTTTGGTTTGATCGTTTGTGTTTGTTTGTTTGAGTTTATCAAACTTGAAATAAAGACAGGGGCAAGGAAAAGATATTAACCACATGAAATGAGTAGGAATACAAATATTATTCATCCTCTCTCTTTTTTAATTTGATTGATTGATTTGTCCCAGAGTATGACTGACTAGATCATCAATATTCTTCTACATTGTCATACAAACCTACAAGGGAGGAGTGTTTCTCATGGCAGATTCTATGATTTGACAAAGTAAGACCTTGTTTTTTCCTGAATTGACCTCAATCCCCTAGGATTCAGAATCTTCCACTTTCAAGCTGCTATAGCCTTTGCATAGTTACCAGGGAAATAAAGACATCTACTGAGAACTCAGTGCTCCCTTGGGGGTTTACTTTACACAACTAAAATTCCAGTCCTTCACAATTACTCAGGAATTATTAAAATACATAACTTTTGCTGATTGAATTATATGAACCTTTATTTACTTCCATCAACCAAATGATTTGTACTGGTGCATTCGTTTTGTTCCCATACTCATCCTTTCATTCTCAGAATCAAAAAGGGCAAAATGCATACAACTAACATTAATGTTGAGCCTAAATTAAAACACAGAATTCAACTTATATCTTAGTTAAGAAAATCCATTTTGGTATTTTGCCTGCTCGATGCTTGGCTGACTCTCCATATCAGAACTATTCTTCAGCAAGCACTAGACACACAAAGCATGGAGAAAGTTATTGAATTCCAATAATGTGGTTTTAAATTTACCCTCATCGCCCTTTTCCAGAGGCCCCTTTGGGAAATAAAAATGGATCAAAATAATGTATCTGACCACCAAGTGCAGCAAGCATCCATTATTAATGTCTCAGTGACACACAAAAATGGAGGGTGAAGGATTCATTTAAATAGTTCTACAACGCTGATTCAGGCTCCTTAAAAAACATTGTACTTTACTTTTGAAATCAGCAACCAGCTGAGAAACAAATTCAATTTCAATGAACTTTCCAAACCTCCAGATTAATTTTACCTATAAAATCATTTTTAACCTCGTTGCTTACTTAGATTGACTATAAAATTAGTGAGGAGGAACATTCTTCTCTCTGATTACACGCACAGAGTTCTACTTATATCAGATGATGAAAAAGGTTTCAGAAAGATCACAAAAGGAAAAGCAGAATCAATAAATGAGCTCTGAGTAAGCACAAATATCAACTGAACCTCAGGTCATTTCTTTCAACATTTAATCCATGATTAATAAGCTTCTTTCTACAATATCCTAAGTATCATGTCTCTCTGCCCTATTTAACCTCAGACAGAAACTGTCTTGTGAATTTCTAGTAAAAATTCTGATGTGTATAAATAAATTAATAATGAGTAATAAAATCAAAGAAACAAAAGGAGTGAATAAGCTAGCAGTAGAGAAATTAAAAGTAAGGAACGTTTACAAGAGAGATTTACAAGGATAGACAATTTATATTATTTCTCTATGATTTAGACCTTACCTACTTCCAAAAAAGGAGAGAGTGGTTTTCAAATAGTAAACTACACTATTAAAATTTTTTTAGAAAGAAAAAAGAGAAAATAATGAACGAGACACTTAAAATGAGATAGTTGCTGCACTCAGGCACTCAGTTCAGCTCTATGGAAGGAGGAGAAAACGTGTGGCCAGAAATAAATGGCTGAAGAAAAAGATCTGGTGTGGGAAATTTGAGTCACAATGGAATTATTGATAGTTGCTACAAGAGGGTAGCAGTAGATTTCTTTGAGTAGAGTGAACTAAAGACCTGAAACATTCAAAAAGGGACGATCTTGCTTTTTTAGAATTGCATGGCATCTTCGTGACAGTAATTTAGACTTTGAGTGGAAGGCAGAAGCAACATTCAACTGAGAAAGCCAAGTACAGAGAAGCCTAGCTTAGAAAGGGCTGAATTTGAATGAGAGAACTTTGACAAGTAAATTCTTAAGGAATAATTATCTCTGGAACTAGTAAAAAGTGGACTCTAATTAAACTTCATCCATGTTGCTTGTCCACTTACACTATATGGAGGATTTGTGCTCTAGAATTACTCACATGAATGTCAACAAGGTTCTCGCACTCCAAGCAGAGGGAAGAAGGTATGTGTAGGATGATACGTTCCAGAGGGACCTCTCTTCCTCCTTTAGGTTGGTGCTGAGGTCAAGATGATCAGTGAATCTGAGGAGTCTTCTCTTAAAATGACCCTAGGGTTTCATCATAGAGTGACAGAGCGAGGATTGGACTGGCTAACTTGGTTCCAGTGATTTCTCTCAGCCAGAGCTGACATAAATAAGCAGATGCTGCCTTAAAATGGGTAAACATTCTGTCATTATATGAGCAGGGCAAGAGGTCATCTTGATGTTGGAAAAAGAAGCAAAGCAACTAATTATAATTGTATCTTTTCACTATAGAAAGAATAGGCCTATCCTTAGGGGGGAAAATGTTGGTATGGACATGGCTTAAGATCTATAAACAGGCTATATAAGTGGTAGAACAAAAGCTGAAAACAACTATGTGAGTAGAAAATAAAATACACAAATAAAATACACCAAAACATTTCTGGGCAATAAGATTATAGGTAATTTTTTTCTTCACTTATGTATCTGTATGTTTATTTATATATTATAATTTTTCATAAGGAAGAGGAAATACTTTCTGAAAAAACAATAATTTAGCAGGTTTTGCTTGCTTATTTGTTCTTCAGCATGTACACAAAGACCCTGCCTTTTAAAAATAGGAGGCAATGATGAATGCATTTTAGCAGAAGGACATGGTTAGTTGTAGTCATAGAAGAGCTGGGTAGAGGAAGGGAAAAATAACACAAAGTCTTTTGTGTAAGAGCCCTAGGTGATAGCCCATGCCAGATCCCCCATTAGGTGCTCTGCCCACAAAGATATTACAGCCAAGTCTTCACCCATGAACTCGCCACAAACTTCCTTTAAATGTGGCCAGAATACATTTTGTTTTTCAAACTGTGGGAGGTCAGTTACACTGCAGGGCAGTTGCCAGGGTTTAAGGAATGACAGAGATTTCCGGGAGAGGCAACTTCAATAAAGGAGTATCAAGTAACATACAGCAAATGTAAATTGACACCGAGGCTGGAATAACCAATCCTCAGAAGGACTATAAAAAGCGAGCAGAGTCGCACGTCCCATCAGTGGAACTTTATCTGCTTTAGAGCCAGACCAAGTCTGGGAGTTGTGACCACTTCAGCTGCCAAAGAGTTGGCAGTGCCCTGACCCACCCCAAGCAGGAGGGTTGGCAGTGTCCTGACCCACCCCGCTTGTGTTGGCACCAAACGAGACATAGGCCAGGCCAATGTCATTTATAACAGCGCATCCTCCACTTCACTTGTACAGCCAAGGAGTGGTAAAACATACTTATACACCACACAAGTGGCCAGTGGAAGGATTTCTTTACATTTTTTAAAAAATATATTTTTCAACAGAAGTAATATGAGTTCGTTGCAAATGAAGTTAGAAAAGATAAGACAAAAAACTAATCAGGGACCACGTCTTTCTTATATATCACTTAACCCCTAGAGCCCAAAACAATGCCTAGCACATAGTAGGCACTCAATAATCACTGAATGAAGAATAATTAATCACCAATAATCTATTCTTCATACAAAGTGGTGTATAACTTTCTATTTTGTGTTCTATATTTGTGTTGTTCTTCATTCAATGGCATGTCACAAATATTCTTTCACATCAATAAGTATATTTCATAACTCTTTATGACCACATAATATTTAATTCTATGAAAGTACAATTTTTTAACCAATCCTTTATAGATGGATGTTTGGCCTTAGCGTGTCATTCTCTTAAAAGCATAAATACTCTATTCTGCTGATTTTTCCTTTTTTTAGAATTTTAAGTTCCTTTTCTGTCTTATCACTGGATCCCCAGAACCTACTGCATGACCTTCTTATGATCAATAAAGACTGAATAAACAATCACTCTTGTCTCTCCCCTTCTTTTGATTCCTATTTCAACTGCTCTGCTCCTGTCTGAACTACTGGCATAGCCTCTGAGCTGGTTTTCTTCTCCCCAAATGTCTAAACTACCTTTACTGAATTTAATACCAACAAATGCCCCTTTAATTATGTGATGAATTCCTCCTTTTGTTATGTGATTCCCTTGCTCAGAATAACTTAAAGGTACCACAATGCTAGAATAAATTCAAGTCTTTATTGTAGTTTATCAAGGACCACCATGAAAGAATCACAGTCCTTTACAACAGGAAGCTCTTAGAGATCTTTTAGTCTGAAACCATCATTTCACTTCTGAGTAGTTGAAGCTTAGGAGGTTCAATGACTTGCCAAGGATGTATGACTGGCTAGGGGCAGAACCCAAGTCTCTGGCCTGTAGGCCACATCTTGCTCCTTCAGGCCACACCAGCTGCCTTCCAGTCTACCTTGCCAGCTTTATCTCCTACCCAGATTCAGAGGACACAGTTTCCAGACCATCCCTGAAATAAGCCTGACTCATTCTGGCTCTTGCCTTTTGCTCACAGCATTACTGTTGCCTGAATTGTTCTTCTGTACTCAATCATATCTTTTTCAAGGCCCACTTCAAGCCCTGCCTCCTGTACAATGCCTTCCCCAAACCAAACTGAATTCTTTGTTCTCTGATCTCCAACAGCGTTTGCCTGCCCCTCTCATTCCAGCACTTGATTATATGTTGCCTTGCAACGGTAAACATTTCACAGCTGAGTGAAGTAGCTTGCTGCATGTGTAAGAAGGAAAAGAAGGGTGGAAAATGAAAAACCATCACTAGAATGTGCTGAGCCAGCCAAATATATTCTGGTACTGGAACACACCACTTAATAAGTGCAGCCGCTCTGCATTATGCCTTGATGTTTCCTTTTACCCTTTCTTATTTTAAATTTAGAACTTAATTTGAGGCCAATTTTCTGGTTTGCTAATTGTAAAGACTTACACCTAAAAAGCAAAGTTATTTCTTACACATTAAGGCACTAGATGGTAAGGTCTTTGAGAGGAAGGAGTGTGCCTTACTTATTTCATATTTACAAGACTATAAATTTTTAAACAAGCCTGACTACTTTTTTATAAGTAATTCTGTAATTGCCCAAATTGAGGTTTATTATGCTATAATTACCTGACTAGTATCAGTGACAAAAAAGCAATTGTTGGATGGATAGACATAACGCTGACCAAGCTAGAAAGAAAATGGTCAAGAATGTTACTTAACGACATTGCCAAAAAATAAACAAACGAAAATATTCTAATATATTTAATCTACTTAAGCTAGACACCAGTGTTTCTTCCTACTCTGTAACTCAGGGAAGTGCTTAAACATTTTAAATTTTTTCTAAGAAGTGTATGTGTGTATGGGTGCATACAATTATACATACACACACAGAAAAAGAGACTGGGAATTTAAGGTAAAAGAATTAAAATGAAATATACATACAAAAGATAGTTACGAATACCATAAAACTGTTATTTATTATTAATATATTGACACACAGATTTGGGTTTGAATGTCTCTTTATGTATTTCTAAATCGGGATCTGGGTAACTGATATATTCACAGACTTATTGACTTATGAATGGACTATCTCCACTTATTGGCCAAGTCTACGTGTGTCTAGATACTTACATATGTATACAAAGTCAAGGTCAGACCTTACAACCATAGCATGACTGAAATTCTGGAGTGGGGGGCAAGAAGGAGATGCAGATTACATGGATGTGGTAGGGGCTGGTCTCTCTGTAACAGAACATTCACCACAATCTTCATAGTCTCTTTTTATTTTCGATTTCTATACCATGGCAGAACAAACAGAATGATGACATTTGTTTTATACTCTACTACAAAGCTGATTCAATGTTCTTAGGATAGTTCTACTAAGTTTTCTACAGTTATAATCCCTTCCATTCACCAGGACTTTAGGACATTCCTTCAAGTCACTGACATAAAGGAGCAGCTACATTAATCCAAAAGGCTTTATACATCCCAAACTAGTATTTTCTCTCAAAGTTGGCTCTCTGTGGAGTAATCTACCTTTTCCAAAAATTCAGTTAAAATAGAAATTTCTAGAATTCCACTTTAATAACTGCTTGCAGGACAAGTTCACAAGTTGCATAATAAAATGAATACCGTGTCTTCACATTTATTTCTTATTCTGATCAAAGATTAATACCCAGCCTAATAACCCTGTTTATTTACCCAATACTTGGCCCTAAATAATTTTTGCCTGTTTTAAAAAAATTGTTTTATCATTAAAAGAATAAAAATTAGGCACCACTGAGGACTGTTACAAGTATGGTGAAGCCTCTATAGGAGATCTCAGACATGAATTTTCAAACTACTGTGCATATTACTGAATAGTTACTGTGAACAGAAATATATTTATACCTTATGACTGATTAACGAAATGGAATAATTAAAATTTACATATATCTCGTAAATAAGATATATATATAAATTATGCATGTAACACATACCTTGTACCTCACACTCAATAAATATACTTTTTCAGTAATTGTTCGTAAGGACAGGATCAGTATCGATTTTTCCTTTAGCCTCAGGTTCCAATATGACTTGACCCAGCATTATTGATCCTGTCTTTATTAAAATTCTGATTTTTTTATCATGGATTTGTCTGCTTAATTTTGGCTTTTAAAAATATTGCATTATAATATTGTTTACCTTTCTTGCTAAGTTTTTTTGTTTGTTTTTTTTGTTTGTTTGTTTGTTTTTGTCACACTCTTAAATTTTGTACCTGAAATAAGTTCTTCACTTCCTTTAACCTAACCTCAGCCCTGCTTTGGCTAACCCACTAATTTGAAGAAGATGAGAGATGCTGAATCTCCCACACAGAGCCTGGCCTATATCATCCACAACCAGCAAACCAATAGGCATGTGAGATAAATGCATACTGCACTGAATTGTTGAGTGGCTTATCATGAAGCTAGAGTTAATTTATATAACAATGACATCTGTAGGTGTATACAAATTAAGTATTTGGAGCTAGCAGACTCTAAGAGTTATGATTATGTTATTCAATGTGATTATATTATTTGCTATTTTTCTGGAAAAACAAAGTAGAGGTTATAATAGATTGTATTATTGATCTCTAATAGCCAATGCTCCTCCATTTGGAAGGATTATACTTCCTCATCCCACTGATACCAGGTTTGGCCATATGACTTGCTTTGGTCAATGAAATGTGAGCCAAAATGAAGTAGCTGAAATATTAAGAGCCATGGAGTGGCTCTGTAATCACTCCTTCCTTCTTGTTTTGAGGAGCTGCCAGATGGAGCTTCTCCTTCAGTCTGGTTGCAAATGATAAAGATTTGGAGCAGTGCTAAGGCCCAGCCTGTGATCCCCTGTTACTCAGCTCTGCTAGGGTTACCTGCTGGCCTGCCTTCCCTTGCTTCAGCTACTGTCCATGGCCCTGGTCCTTCAGCTCATCCTGCAGCAGCCCCAGGCCCGCTGGGTCCCGTTGCACAGCTTCTCCCTTGCTGCCTATGATCTCTCTCCAGTTGTCACTCCAAGAGAGCAGCTGTCTCTTTGGGGGTGGCAGGGCCAGGTTGTAATGTAAATGTGTATTGTAATGTGAACAATAAATATTGTTTGTTGTTGTGGGCCATAAAGATCTAGGAGTTGTTTGTTGCTACAAAATAACTTAATAAAAGCTAATTGTACCAGAAGAAATGACTATTGGGAAAGAGAAGGTAAGCCTACCACAATTTGAAGATGATATGACTGTATGCTTGGAAAACCCCAGCAAAGAAAAAACAATCAGCTAATGGAGTAAAAAATTATTACCTATAAATCAATAGTTATCATATGTACAAATAAGTTCTTGGGAGCTATCATTGAAGATTCCATTAACAACATAGATCAACAAAGACAAAACGCCTTGGAATAAATTAAGAGAAATGTGAAAAACCCAAATGAAGATGACTTTAAAACACTACTGAGAAATTTTTTTTCCAAAATGAACACATGGGATAACAAAACATGTTCTTGAAAAGGAGGAGTTCACATCATTAAAAAAGCAGCCCTCTTCCTAAATTATTTTTAAATGTAATTCAATGCCTAATACAAATAAGAACAGGTTTTTATTGAGGGTTGAAGAATGGGGATGGGGATAAGAAATACTCTGATTTTAACATATAAATGGCTAGACATGAATAGCCAGAGAAAAACGAAAAAATTTTAAAAGAGTGATGAGGGCAGAGTACTTTAGCAAATATTAAATATGAAGTCTCTTAAAACTGTGTAATACTGACACATAAATGCAGACAGACAATTGGAAAGAATAACCCCAGAAACAGACTCAAATACACATAGGTATTTGAGCCTGTGATAAAGAAGGCATTTCAAATAAGTGGAAAAAGTAAAAGCTAGAAAAATATGTGGAAAAATATAAGTTGAATTCACTGTGTACCTGAATAAATTCCAAATGAATCAAAGATTTAAATGTAAAAAAAAAAACAACATAATAATTATTATGAAAAATAGGTAAGTTACTTACAACCTTGGAGTAGGGAAA
>NW_006431925.1:5982143-5992539 GCF_000325575.1 Pteropus alecto | reverse complement strand
TTCAAAATCCAGAGCAATTAAAAGGAAGAAAAATGACTACAATGGAAAAAGAAATGGAAAGAAAACTTCTGTGTAGTGAAGAAAAAATATACCTTAAGCAAAGTCAAAAGACAAATGACGGACCAGGAAAAAATATATATTGCAGTTCATATGCCAGGACTTAGCCCCCTAATCAACACAGAGCTCCCACAAATCAATAAAGAAAAGACCAACAGCACAACTTAAAAATAAGCAAAGGAAATGAACACAGTTCATACAAAAAGTAATACAAATGGTCCTTAAATATATCAAAAGTTGCTCACAGTAAGAAAACCTTCCACATAGTAAGAGAAATATAAATGTAAAATATACCAAAATATCATTTTTCAGCTATAAGTTAAAAATTCAAAAATTTGATAACAAACTATTTGCAAAGGGGTAGGAAAGAAGCACTCTTATGCATTTCTGGTTGGCAGGTAAATTAGTACAACCACTGGGAGACCAATTTGGCCATTCCTATCAAATTTCGAATGTATAAACACATTCATTTGCAATCCCACTTTTGAGAATTACGTCTCAATATATTTACCCTTTTGTGAAATGACTTATGCTCAAGCTAATTTACTGCAATACAATTTGTAATATCCAAAGATTGGAAACAGACTAAATGTCCATCAATAGGGGACCAGTTAAATAAATTATGGTACACTCATTCAGTAGAATACTACAGAGCAATCAAAACAAATGATGATGATTTAAAAAGCTCTCTAGATTCTGACATAGAAAGATCCCCATTAAATTTAAAAAGCAAGGTGTGAAACACTATGTATAGAATAACATAGAGGAGAAATAAGTAAATTCATATTTGCTTATAAATGTATATACAAACTCTGTAAAGATTTTCAAGAAACTAATAAGAATAAGTAGCTACCTGGCTGGGGTAGGGAAGGGAGAAGCAGAGCAAAAGGGTCAATCTTCTGCATTGGAGAATGGAAGGGGGACCTTGCACTGTGTATCTTTTAATATTTTTAAATTTTTTAATCTGTGAATCTACTTCACATTCAAATATTTAAGATAACAACAAAAACCCTTAACTAGTTTGCTGTGAGTAGTTTAAAGCTAAAGGACAGTGGTCTAATTATATTGTCTTCGATAAAAGCTCCCCTTGATGGATGCTTGTGTTATAATCAGTAGTCGACAGCATCATTCTTTACCACTAGTCTGCTTTGAGGAATATTATCTTATTTCTCCATCTAAAATATCTCCTTCTATCTAAGAGATAAAGCAGCTTATCCAAGCACTTCAATTCAATAATTTCACCATTAAGAGCACTTCTGATACTATTTTTCTAAGCACTTTTAAAAAGCTGAAAACTTCAATTGAACAGACTGCTCATTACAAGATGAGATGCAATTTATACATTGATTGAAATGGCTTGATGAGGACCTTAATAATCCTTTGCTTTGAATGAGGAGCTTCAGTACACAGAAGGAAAAAGCCCACTCAAAATGATAATGCAGTGCTCAGAATAGTACTATTAGTTGAACCAGTCAGTAATAAAGCATATTTGCGTCATTATACTGGGGTGCCTGTCATTTTCCAAAACATCAGTAATAGGATACTGTCATTAAGTCATAGAACATCCTAGAAGAGCTGATGAGAGAAAATATTGAAGACATCAGGTTTTCTGCAAGAACTGTATCTATATTAACAGAAGTACAGGAAAGACTAAGGGACAAATAAAGACAAAGAGACAGGGCAGTCTGATGGAAGTAAAGATCTGCATTCTACTTACATTTTCCCATTAACTAGCCCATTATTGAATCCGCCTGAGCTTCAATTTCATGATTTGTAAAATGTGGATGATAATACTTTATCTGCTATGGTAGAGACTCTGGTGTGTACTCACCAAACCCATTTCTTTTTCCTTCTGAGAACAGGGCTAATCTACATTTCCCAGGTACACCAAGGTGGGGTCATACGACTGAGTGCTGACCAATGAAATGTTAGTGGAAGTGATACACTTCATTGGCAGACCTGACTCCTAAAACCTACTTTGGGATCTTTTATGTACTCTCTCTTCCTTGTCTGCTGGCTGGATTAAATAAACACTCATGTAACCCATCATCCAGCTCTAGAATTTCCCTCCTTTCTAAACTGGCTTTCCAAACTATTTCTAATAGTTTCCAAACTGTTTTGACAAGGAAAAGAAAAGCAAGGGAAGACGTATAGAACTATTTAACTACCAACTATATTGAGTTAGTATATTGACTTTAGTTCAGAACCTCTAAAAACCTTTGCCAGTAGTGCAACCAAACCAGCCTGACCTCTTAACCCCAAACCCTTCGAGCTGCCCTCATCTAGATGGTGACTGAAGCTAATTTATTCTTGTGGCCAAGCTGCTGAGGTTTCACTGTATAAAAAGGAACAGAGGCATGTAAATCCTACCTGGGCCTGAGGTGCTGTAGGCTGCTTTGCTCTGAACTCTATTCTCAGTACGCAGGAGGTTCTACACACAAAATTATTTTATTTCTCTGACTTGGGTTCTATAGGCATAATTTTGTGGTTACTGTTATTCGCAATCCCTGAAGGTGCCTTCCCCGAGTGTCGCCATGGAGTGTCTTCTGGCAATAGTCACTTCCTTTGAGTAATGTTCAGCTCATGACAGAGCTGAACAAAAGCTCCAGTTTCTGGCACAGAGGCAAATATCTGTTCATTCATTCAACAAATATTTATTGAGCTCTGAGAGTGTAAGGCCTGCCACTAGGTAATATATGGTACATGGAGCATGGTAAGCAGAATGAGAGCTCTAAGAAAACTCCAGACGTGTACAAAAAATCAGTCACTGAAGACACACTCTTTACAAAGTAAATGGTAAAACTCTGGAAGAATGAAACAGGATTTACATTATTAAATATTTGCTACCTTTGGGAAATAGATGAATTAATTTATTTGGAGCTCTTATATCCTTAGAGATCCTGTGAGGCCAGAAGGTGCCCTCTTAGACTCCACTGTTCACACAACCCTGAACCTGATCCTAGGTGTGTTAGAACCTCAATAGGCCTCTCTTCCTGACTACAGTAGCTTCTTAAAGGCAGGGACCAGGTAGTGTTGTTCACCTTCAAATTTCCAATGGCTGGCATATGACAGAGCCTCAATAAATAACTGGTAAATAATCAACAAATATTTGCTATCTGAAATTTCAACCAAAATTTAAAATAAAAGCTTAAAAATAGTGTCCTTATGGAATATGGAATTTTCCCGTAATATGAAGAAGCCCATGCCTTAAGATGTTGACATACATGTTAACTTGATTATTGAGTAGCTCTAGGGATTCTAAACAGATAGATTCTTTTAAAAAAATGAATGTATCTACTGAAGGTGGAACATTATAGGTATGACTAGAAAAATGGTTCTTGTACCTAACTCAGGAGTTATCAGTTATTATATAAGCAGGACAGATATTCAGCCAACATGCAGCAGTGAGGCCACACCTGTTGTTTACAGGTGGCATCCACTCTGATTAGCTAGTGCTCATTTCATGCTATGTATTAAATATATGAATATCAGGCATTATGTAGAAAAGATACTTACTTTTACAATTAATAACAATGGAGGAAAGATGGCTACAGAAACCCTACCACTGTGAAAATGGAATAGTAGAAGAATATCTGAAAACTATTAGTGAATTCTACTTATACCTTAATTAATAAAATATAGTAACAAAATAGTTACATGTTTTATTTTTGTATAAATGCCTTAGATAGAAACTTCCTAAAAAATAAAAGCCTTTAAAAGAAAGCTGGAGTAACTATATTAATATCAGAAAAAGTAAATTTCAGAGCAAAGACTACTACCAGAATAAAAAGAGTCATTCCATAATGATAAAAAGATAAGTTCATCAAGAGGATATAATCCTTAAGTGTCAATGCATCTAATAAGAGAGTTTCAAAATACAAAAAGCAAAACCCGATAGAACTACAAGGAGAAACAGACAAATTCACAGTTATTACTGGATATTTCAATATCCCTCTCTCAATAATTGATAGAATAAATAGACATAAAATCAGTAACAATACATAACGAGAGAAAGTTTGAATGGCACTAGTAACAAACTTGACCCAATTAACATTTAGGAACTGTTACAAACAACAGCAGAATACACGTTCTTTTCAAGTGTCCATGGAACATTTACCTAGACATAATAATCACAAAACAAGCCAGCAAATCTCAGTAACTTTTAAAAATTTCAAGTCATAAAAAGTCTGTTCTTTGGCTACAATGAAAATAGATTAGAATAGTAAAAACTAAATAACAAAAAGACCTCTGGAAAATCCCCAAATATTTGGAAGATAAATAATATACTTCTAAATAATCTATGAGTCAAAGAAGAAATCAAAAGGTAAATTAGAAGGCATTTTAAATGAATAAAAATAAATATATAACATAAAAAAATTGCTGCTGCTATAGCAGTACTTGGGAGAAAATTTAAAGCACTAAACACTTCTATAAAAAAATAAGAAAGGTCTCAAATCAAGGACCTCAGATTCTACCATAGGAAGCTAGAAAAAGAAGAGCACTAAGATTATATACACTGAGAAACTCTAAAACTATAATATACACTTGATTATTGACAAGCTATCCAGGGATGAAACTTCTCAAGGACATCCCAAACCCTGCTAATTAGCCATCAGGATGAATGCCCACAGTCACCGGATCTGATAAACCCTGTAGGAGGCACTTGGCAGAAACCGTAACTTCTTTTTAAAAGACCAAAGTTAAGAACTGAAGGAAGGGCATAACACATATAAACTGGATTTATTCACAGGAAGTAACCCTGGATGATCATGCTTTTAATGAGTTATCTCTCATATTTTATGAGAATATTTGACCCTTGCTACTATGTTAGGGGTTTAAAGCTAAACTTTCATTGAAATGAGTGAATGTTTATTAAATAATTACAAGAATTGTAATTATTTAATAAATTGCCATTTTTACAGGCCCCAATTGTCAAATATTGGCGATTTCATATTGCTCAAGCTAATAATTCCTGAGACTGCAAGAGATACAAATGTTAGAAAAGCAATAATATTGAAGCTTTTCGGGTTTATGAAATTGACATAATGCACAAAGAATAGAATAATAATCTTTTCAACTTTTTTTTTTCTAATTTCTTAAGTCTCAGACCAGAAAACTACTAAGAGGCTTAACATTTTTCCTCCAGAAGCACAATTTAATATCCAATATATCCAATAGGCCACCCCCAAATCCTACCACACGGATATCCTTCTAGAGGCATGTGATCATATACATATACATGTATTTTCTTGATAATGAAAAGGTAGTTTTTGCTCTTGAGAAATTTATTCAAGGTTAAGCAACGCTGGTGTATCTCAGTTTAAGAATCCGACGTGCAAAGAATCATCAAAGCATAACTTAAGTCATGACTTCTTATTCATTTTACACATAGATTACTTAAAAGTGATCAGCTTTTAGAGTATGTGTTAAATCATTTCAATTACAAAATCCAGTTTGCACATGGTTCAGAAATATGTCATATGATATGAGGTACACATATGAATTTGAATAAATGCTAAATTAAATAACACACTTAGCATCATTTACAGCATTTACATATTAATTTTATGTGCTAGACACTTGGAAGCCAAAACTAAATTTGATACTTTATAATGTAGGTCATCATTGAAACAAGAAAAGCAATTATACTGCAGCATTTTATGCTACCTACACTGACGGGGGACACAAATATAAGGCTAAGGTTATTTGGAAAAAGTACTGTTTTTCATTTTAGTGGTTTTAAAATATGTGATAGCTACACTAAGAGGCTTAACATTTTTCCTGTTCTTTCCCATAAACATAAAAAGTCTGCCTTTTGGAGCTACAATAAGGGAAATAAAACAGAGAAGAGGAAAGTAAATTTTAAAGAGGCATTTTACCACATACCAGACAAATCACATGTTGTGTGACTCCAACAGTCTCCCTTATGTCCTAGAACTTCAGTGCACTTGAATAAGAACATGAAGACTGTCATTTGCAATAATGTCAAGGTAGGGAGTGAAACAGAGTGCCCACCAATACGGGCAGGCTGTGTGCAGGAGAGACACTTGAGACTCTCATGTCCAAATCTGAATCTGAACAGTTTTATGACCTCTGTCCATCTTATAAAGAATTGCACATAAACAACGTCCTACCTGAACTGTGCAGCAAGAGGAGGTCCAAAGTACTGTGGGGTCCTACTCAGGCTGCTGTAATTTCACGTCCCTCAGCCAAGTCATCCACTTCTGTCAGTTACTCCACCTCCAACCGACAGGTTGAAGCAGGGCACAGATAGCCCAGATCTTGTAACGCAAGTAGATTTGCTGGTTAACCAGCTTTACAGATAGAGAATATAAAGCATGACATATAACTTTCTTTCCATACTTGAACACATACAGACTTTGGGCCTAACTGCCTAGAGGCTTGTTATGAACTGTAACTATAGTAAGGTTTCAGAGCCTCAGTCCCTCAGCTCCCAGACTGCTAACTGGAATTTCAGTCCACATGTGCCTTTCACAATTAGCAGGGTTATTTTAGGCACTGACCTAAGTTCTCAGAGAATGTTAGCTGATGGCAAAGAGGTCTCTAATGTGTCAGTTGCTTGGTTACAATAGAAAGCTCATTTGAGACGCTTACAATCTGTATGTAGCACTTCCTCAACTCCCCACTCACTACTAGGGTTTTTACTTCAGCTGAGGAGAAACACTGAAATTGTACACCTACCTTTTCATACTCACAGAGAGCTTAGATCCATCATGAATAATAATAATTCAACAGAGGCATGCAAGTGATTTGGACAGCTGTTTTATAAAACAATTTTAAGTTCTGACTGGCAGCATTCAGTCACGCAGTGTATTGCTACACAAGAAGTTCCAGTAAAAGCAAATTAATTGCCAAGAATCTTATCAAGATCATTCATCCCCTTCCAGGCTCTCATAGAGAAAGCTATAAATACAAAAATATTCTAAACATTTTTCATAATTATAAATGTTAGTTCCCCTCTACCAACTGATACATATCTACTTAGGCCTGCTATTTCTAATAAAGTACTCCACCTACTGGCTAATATGACCGTTTTGCAGACATGTATCTCATGGGAGAAATAACCTAAAAAGAAACTAGAAAGAAGTTGCATTGTGCCTCCTTACCAGGGGGTTCCTCTGTGCAGCACTGAGCATTCTGACTTCCAGAGGCAACACAGGATAAATTCACAAACCTTTCAACTTCCTCATCAGCAGAATTCCCTTCTCATGGTTTCCAGAAAAGCCAGAACTCAAGAAGAAAGCTCGAATCCCCAGGAGCGGGTGAAGGAAGAATTTCTTAGTTCATGATTTGCCGAGAACTACTTATAGAAAGAATTAGTCAATCCTCATCTGAGAGAAGTTTAAATAAAAGTATCAATAAATCTGTTGGGAATGGTTAGCTATTGTCTCCCTAAAGAGAGATCCTCAAAATGGAGAGTCTGGAAGTCTCTTCTCTTTCCTTGACTACTGTTCTCAAGTTTCTTGACAGTCAGCTCAGTGGTCATCTTCTCTGGAAGTCTCATGACTCCCCTTGGTTGGCTTAATAACCCCTCCTCAGTGCTCCCAGGCTCTGCCAACTGCCTGATATCTTAATGGTCTTGTTACCTTCTTCCTCACTCCCCAAACAGGGAACTCTAGGCAGCAGTTGCTGTGTCAGATTAATCTTTGCAGAGCTGGCTTAAAACAGCACTGGGCCCTTGGCAGATGTCAATGAATGTTGCAGAATGAATGAATTCTGGGATGTTATAGAATCACTAGAGCACATATGGGTTCAACAAACTACTCCCACGCTACCCCCACTGTCCTGAGATGTTAGTTAAGAGTGACCAGCAGTTCTGAGGTGGCAAAATGGATGTCATGTAGACTCACTATAAAACTCAATTAATATCTTATGAAAGCTCAAGCAAATGAATAACCATGTGTCAAATCTTTGGTAAGAGTATACTTGGAGCCCATCCCCAGTTCCGAATTTAAGCCAGGCCTGCTCTAGTCAGTTGGTTCCAATGATAAATAAGAATTTGCCTTCCCAAAGCCAAAAGGCTTACACAGTTCCCTCTCTGACATGCAATTACTCCTTTTCTCTAACACACCAGCTCCCACTTCCCACAAGCTGAGATTCTTCCATTTGTGACGATAATACAGACAGGAAAGACATGCCCTGCACTCAAAGCCAACTCACAATGTAGATGAATCACAGACTGTAATGGCTACAAACTGATGGTACTTTAACCTTCAAATTCTTTGAAAATCTTTCAAGAATAAAAGAAAAGCATGTTTTCTATTAGGAGTGCTGAAAGTATTTGGACCACTGGAATATCTCTTAGGATTTTTTCTTTTTTTCATTGCTGGTTTTTTTCTAGAATTTGATAGCATAGCCTGTGGAGATTTTTTTTTTTAAGAGCGATATAACCTCAGTTCTGCGGTCAGTTATATGCTGGCAGAAAAAAAGGAACATGTACTTCACAGGGTCCTATTTTTAATTCTCATTTAAATAGCTGTCAGCTCTTGCCAGCACAAAAGAAGAAAGATGATAAAATCAAGACAAGATTTTTTTTTCTGGCCAGAACCAAGTATTAACATCAGTCTTGAAAGTTATGCTTATTTGAGAATTCCTCAGAGAATTCTAGAAGCATCTACATGTGTGTATGTATGTGTATATATATATTGTGTATATATAATCCAAATAGAGGTATTTGACAGAATTAGCTATAAGAGGGAGTCTTCTAATATTCCTATAAAGAAATACATTTAATGACTCTCATTATGAAATATATATTTACTCATTTAAATATAAAATTTTCATTCAATATCCATCATATATTAAGCTCTGTGCTCAGCTCTCAGAATTTTTAAAATGAAAAGAACATGGGCCCTGTCCTCAAGGAACTTAGAATCTAGAGAGATAGATGGATAAGTAAATAATAACAATGTAGTCTGAGGAGCATGGTGATGGCATCTATAGAATGTGTCATTAGAATAGGAAGGGGGCGCATCTAACTCAGAATTAAGACTGAGAAGTCAATTAGAGTAGGTGAAACAGCTGAATTTCATAAGACAAGTAGATGGCTTTTGGGAGAAAGGATTTGAGGAAGAAAAAGCATCTTGTGATATGTCAATTAATTCCATGGGGGGAATTCTTTTGCAACGTATATGTATATCAAATTATCATGTGGTACACTTTAAATACCTTACAATTGTATTTGTCAATTATATATCAGTAAAGCTAGGGAAAAAAAAAAAAGCATCCTGTGAGAAGACCTGAAAGCAGAAGAGTGTGAGGCACTTTAATTGAGGGAGCTGAAACTATCTCAGTATTAGAAGAGCCTAGCTTGCAAGGGTGGGAGTAAGCAGAGAGGAAAGAGATGAACAAGGGAATAAAATAACTCCTCACACCTCAGGCCAGCCCAGAGGAAAGACTATCTAGGACCACAGCTTGCAGTACATTGTAATCCTGAGGGGCTTCTGTGGGCCTTTAGTGGAGGAGAACTTCAATTAAAACAATTCAGCCACTGTGGAAAACAGTTTGGAGGTTCCTCAAAAAATTAAAAATAGAATTACCTTATGACTCAACAATTCCATTTCTCAGTATTTATCCAAAGAAATCCAAAACACTAATTTGAAAAGGTATAAGCAACCCTATGTTCACTGCAACACTATTTACAATAGCCAAGATGTGGGAGCAACCAAGGTGCCCTACAATAGACAACTGGATAAAGATGTGGTACATATATACAATGGAATACTACTCGGCCATTAAAAAAAAAAAAAATGAAATCTTATCATTTGTGACTACCTGGATGGACCTAGAGAGTATTATGCTAAATGAAATAAATTAGAGAAAAACAAATACCATATGATTTCACTTAAATGTGGAATGATTTAGTTTCCCTCTTAAGTCATACATCAGTGCAGATAAAATCAATTGTTGTTATGTAAAAATTACACAATTGATGTTTGATATTACTCTATATACAGAATTTACAACCTAAATGTGGGTATTACTATAAACATAAGCTTCATTTTTAAAGGCATACATAATATATTTTAAGGCAATGATTCAGAATCACAGCTGGAGTTAGAAATCTTCTGGTTCAATTTCCTCTAATTGTAGAGGAGGAAACCAAGGTCCAGAGAGGTTGTCATTTGCTCCAGTCATGTGCTAGAAAGGGGCAGCCCCTGTGCAAGAACAGAGCTCTTTGCGTACCCTGCAGCACACAGTGCCTGCCTTCAGTATTTGTAGCAAGGGTCGGGGGAGTAGGGGGGGATATGTATAATATACATAATTTTATCCTATGGTTTATAGAGAGCCATTGTTGGATTTTAAGCACAGTAGGGAA
>NW_006431925.1:5949047-5981881 GCF_000325575.1 Pteropus alecto | reverse complement strand
TGAACAAATTTTAGAAACAATAGGGAGCTATAACAGACAGGATTTGGTAACCAGCTGGACATGGTAGGTGAAGAAATAGAGAAGTTGAGTATGGTTAACTCATTTCCTGGCATGAGCAACTGAGTAACCCTGAAAGAGGTATCTGGTAGAAAGCACATGAGCATTTAGGGAGAAAGAAGAGGCCAGCCAGCCTTGAGATGAGTAGAATTAACTTTAGATAGGTGAAGTGACAGATGTCGAAGTCAGATCACCTTCACATTGCTTGGGATGCTATACGGCACTCTTGGTATTTGAGGTAGTTTGTTGCTCCCAGAGGCATGGACATAAATTACAATATTATTTACTGATAACACTAGTGTACTTTAACAGTATCTTCAACTGCCATTTTATATCATTTCTTGATTCCCACTTCTGGTTACAGCAGACTGGCTTATGCAGACTAACCATCTCACTGAGAACAACTGAACGAAACAGAATCCATTTAAAGGCACCAGAGTATTATTAAGGCAGCAGGAGTTTGAGAGCCTAAGATTCCACAGAGAATAGAAATTCTGAGAGATGAGGTATTTGGCATTATTTTTTCCTTCAAGGCCTTTGCAGATTTGTAAGCAGAGCCAAAAGGTCGAGAAGCCAAGCTGAATTTCTAGCAGTCTTTAGAGCTAAAGAGACGAAAACTGGAGCTCAGAAGCCACAAACAAGGAGGCGCCCTGGTAAAAACCCAGGCTTTCAAGGAGAACCTCTAAAGGACCACTGTGGAGTACAGGCAAACCAGAAACAGACCAGTCCTCACAAAAGGAATTCAACTACACATAAAAAAAGGATAATATATTTTGACCAAGTTAGATTCATTCAGGAAAACGTTGGTTTAACGTTTAAAAAAAATAATCATATGATGTTCTCAATACATTCAGGAGGAAAAAAAGCACTTGCTAAAAATGTAACATTCATGGATAAACTTCACAGACACAAAGGAAGTTAAATACAAAAGAATATTATCTAGCATGATTTTATTTCTTTTAAGCTCAAAAGCAGGCAAAATTGAACTCTGTTATTTAGAGATGCTTATATAAACGATAAAACTATTCGGCAACAAAGTATCATAAAGTCAAACTGTTGGTTACTTCTGAAGGGGCTAAGAGGCTATGATTGGAAAGGAGTATGTGAGATGTGTCTACCGTCCTGGCAAAGTTTTATTTTTGTTTTTAATCTAGGGTAGTTGTAAATCAGATGTTTGTTTTATGTTATTTTTTTTAATTTAAAAAGATATATACAGATATACAACAATTTAAAAACATGAAAAAGGAAATATATACTAATAGGAATATAAGAAGACTTAAACGGATAAAGAAACATACTACTATGTTCTTAGATAAGATAACTCAAGATTATGAAAACTGCAATTCATCTCTAACTGTAACAGAATCCCAATTTTTTTTAAAAAAGTAGATTTTATTTGGTATAAAACATTTTGGTTATAAAATTTAAGTGGAAAAATAAACTAAAAAGGTAGGAAACTTGAAAATGTCATTATTTTCAGAATTTTTCTTTTAGGTAGAGCTAGAAACAAGACCAATTAGATAGCCATTGAAATATATTATAAAACTATCATATATAAAGCAATGTGGTATTTTCACATGAATAAATAGGTAAATGGAACAAAATATAAAGATAGAAATAAAAATGTTACAAAGATGACATCAGTAGAGAAAATATGATTTATTCAATAAATGATATCGGGACATTGAGGTAATCTTTGCTCTTTGATTTAAAAAAAATTATGTGACTTTTTAAAAGGTACCTCGGGATAATTCTCAAAGAATAAAGATTTCAAATTTTTTAAAAAATCAAAACTTAAAAGTATTAGAGGAAAATACATAGGAAAAAAATTTACAACCTCAAAGTGAGACCAAAGTATGACACAAAACCTATATGAGAGAAAAACTAATAAACTCTATTACAAAAAATTTATACTTTTATGTGAAAAATAAAACACCAAAAACAAAGTTAAAAGATAAATTGCAAAGAATTTGCAAATATTCATACTTTTTTCTAATAAATCAACAAATAAAAACAAGCCAACAAAGCTCATAGAAAAGGTATAGTGTATAGGAAATACAATTGTATTTAAAATATATAAAAAAATATTCAACCTCACTCATAAGACAATCGAAAATTAAAACTACATTGAGATACTATTTTTACCCATCAAATCAGCAATATCAAAAAACTGGTGAACGTGTTTAAAGAGGCTTCTTCGGCTTGCTGATGAGAATGATACAGGAGGGTCTCTGGGGGAAGTGCATCCCAGGAAGTCTGAAGAACAAGAACGGGAGTGGGAGTATGCTAGTGTCCTGAGGGAACAGCCAAATAGAACTGAACACAAAGGAAAATGTAGAAGATGTAGTCAGAAAGGTCGGCAGTGGGAGAGAGGGACAGATTACATAGTGCCATTGCAAGGACTTCAGGCTTTTATTCTGAGATGGGAAACCGCTGGAGCATGTCACAGTTTTCTGGGAAGCAGACTCTGAAATGGAGTTTAGTGTGCAGGGAGTTTATTAGGACATGCTTCTGGAATGAATTTGAGAGGAGGGGGAAGAAAGGTGGGGAAAATGGGACTGTAATGCAATCTCATCAGATGCATCGGTCCACCCCATAAGGAACTCTGAAACTGAGAATGCTCTTCAAATTGTCCCAGTTGGGATGAGGGGGGCAGGCCTTTATAGCCCTACAACAATGAGTTCTCAAATATGGCATGAAAACTGAAATTGCAGTGAGTACATCAGAGGGTGGGAGAAGAGGAATTAGAGACAATTTTTTTTAGGATTACGGCTATAATTGGAGCAAAGAAACGGGATGGTAGCTGGAAGGGAATGTACAAGTCAAGGAAGAGTTCTTCCTCTTTCAGGCTGGGATGTGTTACAGCTTGTTTGTATACTAAAGAGAATAATGCAGATTGTATTTGTTCTAGAAGGGTAAAGGAAATTGATAGCAATGACTGCTTCTTGAGGGAAGAAATATGAGGCAGGAGAATAAGGAGATTAAATATTTACCATTGTGTATCTTTGCATATATTATCTAATCACGAATCAATCAGTAATTAAAATTAAACAGATAAAGTAGATCTTTACATATTGACACAGAAAGAGATCCTAAATATTATGTGAAGAGATTTGGTTACATAATAGAAACAGATATTTTTAAGATTATATAAATATGAATATAAATATGGACTAAAAGTCTAGAATAATATATACCAAGTTCTCAAAAAGAGTTATTGTTACATAATATGAAAGGAGAATGCCCACTTTATACGTTGTTTGATTTTTTACAACTTCATATATCAGAAAATATATGCATTTCATATTTAAAACTATATTTACTACATATTAATCTGCAAACATGATTTTTCTCTGTGCATTGTAACCAAGAAACCAACTAGAAACTTTCTTGGGCCTCTAGGATATTCGGATTCGAGCAGGTAGGGATGAGGACTGAGGGAAAAACAAAGAAGAATTAGACCTGGGCTGATTGAGTAAAAGTGGATTGGACTCTGGCTCTTGAGAGTATATCTTCCATCATTTAGATACCAAATCTTGCCTAACATAGTGGCACCTAAATTCAATAAAATATTAATGAAAATCAATAGTTAAAAATTCTTTTGGTTCCACACTGGTTTATACTAAATCATAAACCATTTCTTCCTTCCTTCACAATCACTTTACACAAATATCTACAAATCATGGAAAGAAATCTAACATCAGAAAGCATGACTGACTATGAATAGGCACCTTGATTATGAATAGGGCACAAATGTTTAAGAAGAAAGGCCTTTAGATTTGACATATTGTGCTATCTATTATTTCAATCATAAGACTTCAGGGCTCAACATAGATCTTACACTAATGCAAGACTGCACATAGCAGAATTTATTACTCAAGTGAGTCGTGAATTTCTTCCTCTTCAAAGATAACCCCAACATCCTCTCACTTGGGGCTATGATTTTTCACCCAACTCTGAAGAATAGTTCAACTGCTTCTTTTTTCTAAATATCTGACATAGTAGCCAACATTTCTCTCTCAAACAAGAAACTGCCTATTATTTGTTTGAATTGAGAAATACACATTTAGTCAGAATGTGCTACTCAAAGGAAGACTATTAAGAGACACGAACGTCAACTTCAAGGTCCAATTAATTCTCTTACATTTGCAGAAAGATTGCTTTTTCTTTCACAGCTCTAAGGCAAACTGCATATCCCCAATTGGCTCTACAAGGCCTAAAACCATTGCATTGCCCGCTTAAGGAAGGTAAAGAATTCTATAAATCTGTTAGTGATTAACTTATCAGAGATCGCCTGAGCACAAGAATTAAAAAAAAATATGTATCTATATAAATATATTAAACATATGAGTTGTGAAAAAAGATAAATTTAAGTATCTATATAATACAGAAAATGTTCAGGGTATAATATTAAAGAAACAATGTATAAAATTGTGATGGAGTCTGAATCTAAATTTTTATACATATAAAACTAGAAAAAGAAAATACATCAAAAATGGTAATTGTAGGTGTCTCTAATGGGCCATAGATGATTTTTTTCTCCTTATTTTTATAAGAATATGTATTATTCATATAATCAGGAGGAAATAATAGAAGTGATTTTTAAAAGCAATTGTATGCCATGGTAGAAATCTATCAAAGTGAGAAGTGGTTGTTTACTTGATAAAAGCCACATGCTAAGTCTAAACCCGATGGAATTCTTTTTCAGAAAGCATTCTCTCCAAATCCCTGGAGGTCCTTTAACACATCAAATTCTCATGGAAATAGAACAGGAAGCTCTATGCTCTCCTCTCCTCTCCTCCCAATATGTTTTCCTCAACATCTTCTGACTTAAGACTAGCTCCTTCCTCCTGGATATTAATTTTATTATGAGCCAAAGCGCAATATGTAGTAGAAATCAGGAATTCTCATGACAAATGGTGAATTCCATTACTCCAAGGAGGATGTTTATGCATCTCTTCAATATCCTATCTTAATCCAGCCATTCTTTCTCTCTCTCTACCATGCAGCCAGGCTCTAACCATTCTCATCTCCTGCATAAAAGAGTCATAATCATCTTTCTTCACGTATATTCATCACCCTAGGAGCTCCCCATAAAATATACCCTGGTTTTCACCTTCTTTCCCTGTCCTGTACCTTGAAAAGACATATATTTCAGGCAAAATCTAGTTTTCCACAGGCTGATATCTATTTCTGACATCAAATTATATTTTTGTATTTTGTGATGATGGAGGTCTCCTCTTATGTGTCTCCCACCTCATTTGGTTTCCCCACTGGGGACATTAAGTCCATCTTTAATCCTTGTCACCACAGGCTGTTAGCTTAGCTGCTGCCTCACATCTTGACTCCAGTTGGAGCCCAGAATTTTCCTCCTCACTATTCACTTACTTAGTCATTCAGTCATCTGTTTAGCAGAAGGATCCTCATCTCCCTGACATCTATCCCTTGGTTTCATAGATCTTGAGCATGATGTCTTCCTGACACATTTTATGGCAATCACACAGGGACTTGGCTTGCAGGCATGTGTGTATGTGGGGGAGGGGGGGGCGGGAGGAGTTAGGGAGAGAGAGAGATACTCCTTAGAACTATGTTCACTGACATTGGCTTTTAATCACTGCATATGAAAACTCAAAAGTCCATATATGGCAATGTTCAGCACATACTTTTGCTCTGAGTCTTAAGAGTTTGCTTTCAGCATTTATGGCTGATGCCCACCAGGCCTGTCAAGCTATGTGAAAGATTCACTGTGGATGCTAAACTCGAGCCAGGTAATACCTGTTGACAGGAGAATCTAAGACTCTCATCATGCTAGCTACATTTATATAGTGCTTAGTATGGCTAGGCATCACCCTAAGCATTTTACAAATACTATTTAATATAATGCTCATTACAATTCTATGAGGTAGGTGCTATTACTATGACCATCATTTTACAGAAAAGG
Organism: Pteropus alecto; assembly: GCF_000325575.1. NCBI lineage: Eukaryota > Metazoa > Chordata > Mammalia > Chiroptera > Pteropodidae > Pteropus > Pteropus alecto. The sequence goes on along the minus strand of NW_006431925.1, from coordinate 5,975,883 downwards.
AAAATGAAGCACAGTGAGCTGCCTTGTGTAGCCATGTAAGAAGTGGGCTGGAATTTGAACCCAGACAGTTGGGCTCCAAGAATCAACTCCCCTAACCGCCACTCCAAATTGCCTCTCATTTGTAGCAAGATTTCTATAAATAAAAATGCTTCGTTAGTGAAAAGATCTGACTAAATTGCTTTTGGGGACAAAAGTAGTAAATATGCAACAAGGCATTTCTAAAAGTCTGTGATACACACTAGTCCTGGAATTGCAGTACTAAATTAATGCGTCAGGACAGACGCTTACACACACATGGGAGCCAAGCTGCCTCGGAGTTGAGCTTTAGCCAGCCTCAGACACTGCTTGGGAGAACCGTGAGCCCCACCCTCAGCTTCCCTCTTCAGCTGCTTCCACTTAGGGAAATTTTCTATTATTTTTAACTCTGTTAGCCAGAAAAAGCCTCAATTGGGGCCCAACATCTAAGGGTTTTCACATTCATCTGATACACTTAAAATAATGCTAGATAAAATTCTATGCATGGGATATAAGGCTAAAAGCCAGCAGGAGACTTAGATTGCTGTACAAATATCTTAATAGAATGCATCTATAAAGTAATCCACATAAGGCAAGCTCAACTTAAATCTCTTTCAATCCCATTTTGCTCTTTGCTCTTGTCTGAGTAGGTTCTGAGCTGGCTTTGTGGACTCCTGAATAAGGAGGCACCATGCATTTTTCCTCAGGCCTTTCAACCCTATCTAAGGAGTTGCTTCTATAGATCCACCCTTTTCCCTGGCCTTCTGTTGATAACTCTTTAAAAAACTAATCACTATGAGAATGAGAAGTGCTCGAGGTCAGAATTTTTGTCAGTTCTGTTCTTCACTATATCAAGAAGAATGACAGAAATATGGTAGCCTCTCAATAAAGATTCGTTGAATTGATAAATATCATATAAGATACTAGAAAATATTGCAGATAAATATGTTAAGAAACAATATATTGAACTTTGTTTCAGCATGGAAACAGGAAAATTTAAAGGCACTAGGTAGATAATAACTACGATATTGTGTAGTTAAAAGTGGGCTTAAAATATTTTTATGGGTAGTTAACAGAGCTGGAATGATTTCTGCCTGCAGACTCATCGCATCAGATTAAGATAAGGATCTGGGTGAGTGGATTGTTGTATGCAAGTGCTGCAGACAGAAGCTGGTTTTGCTTTAATCTCCACATTGAGAATATTCATCAAGATGCTTCTTTTGAAGCTTTGCTCTTCATAGAATAGTCAACATGCACCTGCCATCAGTCATTCCAGACACATTGCCCACATGTCACCTTCAAAATAAGAATTAACAATAAAATAGTCACTAAAAATGATAAATTGGGGGGATGGCTAAATCAGTTGCAGTCAGTGGGAAGGCAGGATGGTGCAGTAAATTAAGAGAACAGGTCTGGAGACAGCCTGAAAGTTAGTCTCAGCATTGCTGTTAACAACTTTAATTCTTTGGAAGAGAAATTTACCCTTTGTAACTCAATTCCCTCATTTGTTAAGTGAGTTAAGAGTAGGACCCATGTCATATGATGAAGAAAGAGTAAATGTGATAGTATGTGCATAGTAATTGAAATATAGTAAGTACTGCATTAGCATTCACTATTATTATACATTCATAAACCATTAAAAATAAAGTATAAAAGAGTACGACACTAAGATTCCATTCCATTGTATAATGTTCATCAGGCTGCAGCTCTGGTTTCTCTTCTAGAGAGTAAATTTAAACAAATATACTTCCTGTGTCTCAAATAAAAATATAAAATTGAGAACGAATGTTCGAGGGGTGCAGAAGTGAACAAATGCACACTTCTTTTTCAAATGAAAAGTTAGAGGTTTCATCTAAAAAGATTGCTATACTTCCTATCTTCCAAAGCAATGAGCATATAAACAAATTCATAGAAACACAGAGAAATGGAATGAGAACACATTATGAGAAATGAATGAAGTACAAATATCAAACAGAATTTTAAGATAAATGCGAGGACAAGTGAACTGAAAGCATATCCTACAAAGGGAACTTAAATCCTCATTTTCCTTAGGGAGAAGTGCTAGTTTCCTGCAAGATGCAATCCCTATTTCTTTTCTGTCTGTGAACTATAAACCAGCTCCATCTGGGATTTAGTTTGGTTACAAATAAGTTTGTCAGTTTGTTTATCTTGAAGTCTTTGTTTCTCTCAGAGAATCCTAAGGATAGTACTCATATTCACTTAGTTTTGTCTTTGTTTGTTTGTTGTTGTTGTTTTTTAAGGAGAGAACTTGTTTGTATATGTAGAAGTTGAACCATGTGAAATTACCTATACTTAACTATCTTTGACCTATAAAAAAAGCGATTTCATGTGGTTCCGCTTCATTTGTTGTAAATTGGATGGATGTGAGTTTGGGGGAGTTGGGAGGTAAGAAAGTAGATCGATCAGAAAAAGAGATACATTTCTCAATGAATTTTTACTTCACTTCTTCAAAGTTGTTGTGTTATAAAAACCAAACACTTGCTGAGGAATTGGAGCCACTTCAGGTGGAAGGAATTAAATTCTCTTAGTATTGATGAAAAAGAAAGGGATGCTCACGTCGACGGCAGCAGTAGACCCATAACCCAACTGTATAAGAAGGTGGCAAGGAAGAGGACCATTAATCAAGCAAAGAAAACAATGGCTTTCTGCCCACCGTGCTGGGACAAAAGCTGCATATGTGGTGGATGAACTAGTTATTCGGAGAAACAAGACCAAGGAGTCACCTACCATGTAAAGCACTACATTTTCAGTCCCCTCCCGTGTAACCCACCCCACTTTGAATGAACCTTGTCCAGGCGGGTTTACTAAACAGTTGCAAAGTGCTTGGATTATGAACCTACAGGAATGCAAGCAGCAATCAGCTCACCTCCACTATTTAAGCATTTCAAACTCTTCTTCCCTCTTCCCTCCCTCTTGTCTTCTCTCTTTCTGCTTTGGAGTTTTCATTAGATGATGACATTTGACCTATTCTGAGAGCAAACACTGTATTTTCTGGTTTTTCTAATTTGAAAACCAGATGGCCTCTTCACTGGCCCCAGGGAAGAGGGAAAACAACTTGTTATCAACAATTTCACTTGGCTTTTCATTTTCTGGTTTTCAAACATGCAGTTCCATTATTATCTGTTGTACTGAACCCTGGAGACAGTGAGCAGCCTATAAAGCAAGCTTCCAGCACATCGCTGCTTCTGAGGACCACACCTCATCACCTCCCATCTTCAACTTTGGTCCCCGTCCCCACTGCCCACCAAAAGCAAAATAAAATGTATTCTAAACTTTCATCTATGTTAATTTGAAATTGCTGTTTCAAAACTCGTGACAAGAAAGCAGTAGGTCAATCTTAGAGAAAATAAATGCAGAACACAAACTATTTTCCACACTGGGTTTCAAGCATTCCACAGAAATGTATATTTAGGCAAATATATGTGTTTCAGGTGCTTCTGGACTCAACTTTAATCATTCCAGGAGAGGAAAAATCCACCCAGTTTAAACTAGATTTTTACTCTTTGTAACCCATGTGGCATTCCAAACATTTCTAAGCATTAGAGTTACATCATTTTCTCTTTTTTCCCCTTAATACAAAGAGCCATTATATTCCATTTTCACAACCTTTAAGTTCCCAATATCAAATTACCCAGCTGTTGTTTCAGTCTCTCTCAGTTGCTAAGAGATGGAGATGGTGGCAGACCAGACCAATTTTCTTCAACACAGAATTCCAAGTTGACATAAGAGGGAACTAAATTCAGCCAAAGCACAGTGAGTCCAACAGTTGGCAGCCAGGCTGTATGTCTTTTCACAGCTGCATGAGACAGTTGGTTCAAAGAACCTCATAGGCATCTCCCTGCCAACATCACTGCCATGTTTTCAAGCATTCTCCTCAATGCCTCTCAGCAAAGAGGGGCATGTGCATTTGCATTACAGAGATCAGTCTGCTGTCACATTGCCTCTCCTAGAATTCAGTTCCATGGCTAAAGACCACAAAATCTTATCTGAGTCAAGATCTCAATAATAATAATAATAATAATTAATAATAATAAATAAAACTAGTAATTACCGTGGGAAGCATTTATATCCCCCTAATATTTCTGATTGACACACTTATTCCCCCAGCCTGCAGGAGTGTTGGCTGCTTATTGCTCTCAGCTGCGACCCTAGCTGGGAATTGCCCTCAGCTGCCTCACCCAAGGTCACAATCTTCCCTGGAGGCTTTCCACATGCAATGCCTGCTCAATGAAAGGGAGTGCAAAAATCTGACAAGGAAGTGGTGGGGACACAACTCTGGATTTTCCCGTAGAAATGACTGAGGCTGCACTGTGATTCAACTCTTCCCCCTGCTTGATTTGACATCTCTCACCTCTCACAGGTGTTCTCCCAATGGCTCATCCAAATAAGCCTTTAGCATGCAAACCTCAGAGCCTCAGAATCTGCTTCCTAGGAACCCAACCCACAATGACAAGCACACTGGCAAACCTGTCCTTTCTTTTAAGGAGCAATCCACTAGGCTTCTATATATTGAAATCTGAAAGAAATCTCATAAGAACTATTTTTCTCACGATAATTGTGCCAGGACAAAAGTCTTGACCCCAAATGCCTGACGCGATGCAATATCTGCGCTTACTCAGTGGCGTCTAGGGACACAACTTACAGGTTTCATTTGTAGCCAAACTTCAGTCAGGGGGCAACCGCAACAGAATGACTATAAAATGGAGGCAGATGAGACAGATAATCAACTCTAAATACAGTTTACACCATGGATCAGGGTGCAAGTTTCCATTAACACTAATTATGCAATGAAGGCATTAGCTGCAGGCCTGGTGGAGGATAGAGAATTCCACCTATTTAAATTGGATGAGAGAATGTTAAAAGAGTTTCCAATAAAAATTGAATAAAGGCGGAATACACCCCAAGGGCAAGTGATGCACTGGGTTGTGAAACAAAGTCCCAGCTGATAGCCATGGTTTTGAATTGTCCCACTGCTGGGAAAGTCTTAAACTATATATAAGAAGGTTCAGCATGGTAATCTATAGTTTTGGAAATAGCACTCAGCTCTTACATTCTGGTCCACAGCATCTTACTATACGCCTGTCCATAAATGAATTGAAGCACTGGTCTTGGATCAAATAATTTCTGCTTCCTTTAGTTGTATAAGTGACTATGATACACTAGGAAAATGTAGAAATAAGTATAGAAGTGTGCTATAAGCCATGGTACTTTGTGCTAAATTTAGTAGTAAGTTTTGTAATTATGGAGATAATCTCTGTTTATTACTTAAAATTTTTAAAATATTTTAAAGAATTTATAATACAATATTACCTTGAAGTTATCATTTGAAATGCTTAATAAATATCAGCTATGATTTTAATAAAATAATTTGATTAATTTTTAACAAAAAGTATCTAGTTTATCATATTTATGTTTGGTTAATTACATTTTCTAATTCATCTAAGTGCATAGAAAGATCGTCTTCTAAGTCTATCCTATTATTTATCTAAGGTGTTTGAGATCATTAGATAGGTTAAAATGTTTTAGGAAATTTAACTACGGAACTTTGTAAATGATATTAGTTTGCTGAAACTTATGAGCTAATTGAAAATTAACCAAAAAAACAGGGCAGTGACTGCTCTTATTTTTATACTAAACTTACTAGATGTATAAATAGGAGATTGATAAGATAAAATTAAAGCTTAAAAAAAATCAAGCTTTAAAATTTCCAACTTTAATAATAATATAATCTCTAAGTGTTCCTTTCTACCTCAATTCTCAAGAATTAGTTAAGTCTCACCTCCTACTGTCTGTTCAAACTGATCTATCACAGCAAACTTAAATATTTTGTTAGCGTTTGCATGTCTTAAAATTTCAGAGCAGGCAATTTTCTTCTCAGCTGCTTTAAATGGCTCCCTGATTATGTTTCCAGAGAGATGAAACTGACAGATCCAATAGTAAAGGACTGTGCCTTCTTCATTTGCTTGCTGATGTGAGTCCCAGCAACAGCAGTGATACAATTTATATGAAATAAGTCACGGGTCAGACAAGGAAATCACATAACTTTTTCCAAGAAGAAAATATTGTAAATCTAGAATTATAATGAAAGTCCTTAGTCTTGGTTTGATTGACGTTCAGTCTTTGACAGGGAAGGGAGGAATGTCTCTAAAACAGTGCTTCTCAAATTTTCATGGGCATGAGTCACCTGGGGATCTCCTTAAAGTTAAGGCTCTGATCTAGTAAATCTGGGACAAGGAAGAGATCCTGCATGCCTCAGAGATTCCCAGGTGTTGCCTAAGCTTCTGGTCTGTGGACCATACTATGGGTAGCAAAATTCTAAATGTCAATACCCCAGCTGATGCTTTGCAGTGAAGATTCTCTATTGCGAGTGGCACGAAGTGGGGAACTCCAGATTTAACATGATATCAATATATTCGGAGGGATTGATGTTTCATCATTTGAAGATTTGTTTGTTGAAAGAGCAACTAAAGTTAAAAAAGACATCTGTAATTCCCCAACAGCTACAAATTGTTTTGTTAGGAGAAAAAAGGTAGACCTTAGGCTTAAAAGCGATAAAAAATGTCATATGTGCATGTCAATAAATATGTCCATTCTGATTATTAAGGTAACTGAAGGCATGATTTTTCACTGAAGAAACATACAAGGCAATCTGTATTTCATAACTTAGAAACATCTTTGAGCAGCATTTGTTTGGCTGACAGGCCAAGAGTATGCTTTTAAGTAATTACCTGTTTCTCTTAAGTAGCAAGGTTATGGAAAGCTAGGAAAGCTATAGAGAGCTTGTTTCCCTATCAACACTAGGTGGTGCTCCAAACCAAGTAAACAGTAAATGTACAGCCAATGCCTTCCCTTGCCAGATTGGATTCTTAATGATCCAATTGATCACTAAATCTTGCCTACTGTCTTACCAATGAATATCAAAACTGATCTCGAGTTTACAGATTACTGGACATTTCTTAGAGGTTTTCTGCTTCTAAGAAACACTAAAGAATCTACTAACAATTTTATATCATATAACCCAATAAGTTTTTTTTTTTCACATGCATGAATATTTGTATGAAGCTGCATTTTAAAATTCTTCTTGAATTACAAGGGATAATATAAATAGTCACAAGGTTTGTGCCACATTGGCATACAAAGGAGGTTGTGAAAATCTCTTCCTTTGGAGATTTTCAAGAGCAACACAAAACCCTTATTGATTTCCTGGATTAGTTTTCTAGGCCTACTTCAAAGCAAGTTGATGAACTTTACCAGATAATGCGTAGAAACTATTTCCTGGTAAAAGGTCTTGTGGCAGGACAGCAAAGCACTTCCCTATGAGCAAACCCCACGAGTCTGGGAGGAATGACAAAGCAGAGGAAAACTTTGCAAATTTTCTAGTGGAATGCCTAATTAATACCTCTTCCAATAGTGTCACTATAGAATTTAGGACAATCTTTTTTACATATTCCGCTAAGCAGAGATTAATTTGAACTAAGCCTGCCTATTATTCATATGTTATTAAGAATCACTTTAAATAAATAAACTATCTCCAATCAGTACCCTAGAAATAACAACATTGATGAAGGTGGTCTAGGATTGTTAGAGCAAAGGAAGGGAATCCAATCTGAACACAGAACACAGAACACTTGGGGATTGGCGAGTCTTTAGAGATTATTGTGGTGATGGGAGGGTTCTGATCGGGGGAAATCATAAAGGTTTGGAGTACCTGGGAGAGAGAAAGGAGAGACAAAGATGGGAGGTGGGAGGACAAAAAAATACACCATAAACCAAAGTCCTGTTGTGCAGTCTGCCTTAAGTCATGGTAGCATGGGTGTGTGACCTAGCAGAGACCCTTGTTAACCTTTGATCTAAGCAAGAGACATGGCATCCTGCAACATCCTATAATTACAGGTGCCTAAGTACAGACATGTAACTTGAGTCAACAAAGTTTTGCTGTCAAGAAACTCCCAGTCTAGTGTTTCTGTGCTACACTGATGAGGATGGCTGATCTTCACTCCATGGAAGGGTAAGGTATCTCATAAGCCGATGATATATTCATTTCCTGCACAGAGAAAGCAAGGCATACAGGGATGAAAATGGACTGCAACATCTCAAAAGGCATAGAGTAAGGAATATTTTTGTCATGAAACAAGATCTGAGTATGTCATTTCATTTCCTCTTCATTGCCACCATTTGTAAATATTAATAGAGTACCTATTTTGTTCAAGGTGCCAGGGTTCCTCTCATACTTAGGTTTTAATGGGCGAATTACAAGTCTTCCTAGGTTCTGAATGCTATTGTTTGGGTTCCTGCTTCATGAGCGCTCCCTTTGCTGGTTCAGTTTTTCAAACTCACCTGTGGATCAAGACTGGTGTCCTGATTCTGACATACTCTAGTTATGTGTCCTGGGGCAAATCTCACCTCTCTAAGACTCCCTTTTCTTGTCCTGGAGAATAATGCTTTTGCTTCAGGTTTGTGAAAAATATTATATAAATGTCAGTCATTCTATTTTTTATCTTTTTTTTTATTTTATTTATATTTTATCTCTGTAAGTTTTCAAACATACAAAAGCAGAGAGAACAGGATAATGAACCTCCATGTACCCAGCAGTAACAATTAACAACACTTGGCCAATCTTGCTTCATTTATGTTCCCACTCACTCCCACCAACCTCGAATTATTTTGAAGTAAATCCTAAACATCCCGTCATTTCATTTAAATAATATTTCCATTTGTATTGCTAAAAAACAAGGACACTTTTTTCAAACACAACCACAATACCATTATTATACACCTACAAAAATTAATTCCTTCGTATTATCAAATATGCGATCAATGTCATTTTCTCAATTGTTATTTACATATTATTTGTATAGCTTATATTTTGAATCAGGATCCAAACTAGGTCACACATTGATTAGTTAATATGGCTCTTATATCTCTGTTAATCTATAGTTTTTCTCTCTCCTTTTCCTTTTTTCTCTTGGAAATTTTGTTGAAGAAGTAAGATAGTCCTGTGATGTTCACGTTTCACCCAGTCTGGGTTTTGCTGACTGTACTCCCATAGTATTACTTAACACATTCCCCTCGCCCCTTGGTTTCCTGGATATTGGTAGTCAGATCCAAAGGCATGATCATATTTGGGTTTCTTTTTTCTTTTCTTTTTTTTTTTGGCAAGACTAATTTATGAACAGTACACTTTTATCAAGAGTTGCATATGGTTGTTTTTCTTTTTGTGGTTTTTATCAGCCAATGAAAATCACTGTCAGCAGTCCTTACGTGGACTCCAGCCATTCTGACTACTTTACACATATTCTCCAGTAGATGCCTTAATAATGGCTTAGGAAACAACATATCCTGATTTCTTCTTGCAAGTTTATCTGTGGTTTTTGTACTTGAAGTACTATTTGGCTAAATTTTTAGCTCCCATTTTCTTTCCCCAAGTTTCCATTAGACAATGTTACTCCATTGTCTTCTGGCAAAAAAAAATTTTACAAATCAGCAGACAAAAAGCTAGTGACAAGCTCATATTCTTTCTCTTGTTAATGACTCGGTTTTTTAGCCTGGATGACGCTAGTATTTTTTTTTTTTTTGTCCAATTGTTTTTAATTTTCTGGGTAGATTTTTTTTGCCTCATATGTGTAGTTCCTTTGCAATACATGATTTTGAAACATTTTAAAATTTATTTCAAGATAGCTTTCATAAAGTAGAGATGTTAATATTGGTTCTATTCCACTATTTTAGTTTTCTTTTTGGGGGCATGCTTTCATTGTCTGTAAAGCTGTTATTCTGCTCCTTTTTCTTTCTTTTTTTTTAAATAATGATTTTGTATGATAATCGACCTTTTCTGTTGCTCACTTTATTATTTTTTTGGCTATTAATAATACTTTTAAGGGCATTTTCAATTACATATAATATAGGAAAATGTCCTAAGAAATAACACAACTAGTATAGCACCAACAACTCATATAATTATACGGCCTCCATCACCTGTGGAAAGTGGGTAACATTATTACAGTCTATGAATTACATGAAATCAGTATTTATTCTTACTTTACTGAAGAAGAAACTGTTATACCTAAAATTTAAAGTTTCAAGTTAACATTAGGGCAATATTATAACTCTAAACTCCTAATTATCAGATTATATATAAAGATGTATATAACCAGAATAAAGATTCATTAGCCTAACTTGAAGAACTGTCTTTTCTAAGTAGATTTTTCTCTGCTTTGGGTTCTTTTTAGAAAATAAAAGCAAATTTGGTATATTTTTGACAGCTAATTCAGCTTTAGGAATGTAAAAGAATTGCCATCTTGAATAAGTTAACTTTCTTTTATTTATGTTTGTGAATTTACCAAAGTTTTTCATTCATACTAACTTGCTATCAAGTGAGCAGACAGAATAAGATGTGCTTTTGATCACTGGGAAACATTTGTAGCAAAACTGATGGAGTAATTGTGAGCAGAGTAAATAATTGTGAGCTGCTAAAACGATGACCAGGTCAGCCTTGCAAACTTGGGGGAAGGAGGTTTCAGGCAAGTGAACAGAAGAGAAATGTTTAAATTTTCTATTTTGGCATAACTTGGGTCCCAATTACATACTTAAGCTTTATGGCCTGTGAACAGAGATGAAAATGCCAACAGGAACAATTCAGAAATTTCACATTTATGACACAGACGAGAAGCATGTGGTCCAGAGACCAGACCCTGTCTGTGTAGCGTCACCAGGCGCCTAAACTTTATCAGGACGTCAGCCCCAGCAGCGCACAGGGAAGCATTCCCAGTGTGCTCATAACACAAACATCTTTCTGTTTGGCTTCGCTCTCTCATCTTGCATTGTGTTGACGTCTGAAGTTGATCCTAGATGAACAAGAAGCTTGGGATTTCAGAATTCTGCCTGTCCCAGCCCAGTGCTGAGAATGAGAGGGAAGAGGCACTCTTGCCATATTTGCTGAGTGAGAGAACTCTCAATGAGCCAAGGCAAGTTTCTATGTTTGAGCTGCCTCCACTCCATGGACATTTGAGAGCCAAACTGTGACAGATAAAATAGGGTTCAGAATCCTGATGATCTCACCTGATATTGCTAAAAATGCCCATCCCCACGGCGGGGGTTGGGGGTGGGGTCCAGGCCCTTCCTCTCCCCATTTAATAAAAACAGACCTTTTCTATATTGAATTTCCTCCAGCCCTACTCAGCAAATTGATTCAGTGGTCCTCAACCTTGTCTTCACCAAGAAAACTCTTTTGTTAACTCTCTTACTATATCCTATCCTTTCTTCCCATAACCCTATGTTTTAGAAGACTGTACCTGTTGTACAAGCTAAATTTATTTGAAAATTATTATGTTTCCATTTTTCCATTTATTCACTGACAAATATGACTGCTTCTCAGAGCTCCATGACAAATACTAGATAAGAGTTATTTGTTACCCTGTGGGCTTGATAGAATTTCAGAGGGAAGGCAAAAAAAAAAAAAAAAATCTGTGAAACTATATCATGGATAAATACATAATTCCATTAGGCTTTTTGAAGTTTTCAAAGTAGTTTGAAGACTATCATTTATTTGGATATCACAGGTTGAAGAATATTGATTTTTTTCAGGTTAAATTCTATCTCCTAATATGTGTTTTTTCCCTCCTCTTGGGTAAGATAATATCGTTCTTTGACTAAAATGCACATAATCATTAGCACTAAAGAAATAGCAAGTCTACTAAGAGTTATATTTGAGGGGCATGGAAAGGATCCAATTCTCTGACTCTGGTCATGACCAACCCTGTCTGCCACCCACAGATAAGTGATAATTTAAGGTATCTATTTTGAAACAGATATTTTGACCCAGCCATTTGACAAACCATCATTAAACCATAATATAAGCTTGTTTACTTGAGATCCTACATCCATCAAAAATGTTTTTGTAGTTTGAGAGCATGATTCATTTTATAAGGCTTGCTATAAGCTACATATTTTTGTTATTTGATAATGAAACACAAAAGTTTTGCATGTTTACTTCTGAAAACAGATTTGGTGATTTGTTTACTAAGTATTATAGTTTTTTACTCTGTATTTTGGGTTTTGGTTTTTATAAACAGAATTTCGATCTCTAGTTAGTTCTTTTTAAAGTGAAAATTGAAATACATTTCTGTGCAGTAAAGACAGTATTTCTATTTTTTTTCTTCATTTTGAAAGACTTGCTAATGGCACTGTATTATATTCAAAGACTGCTCAACATTAAAATTAATCCATGGGGAATGTTGCATTTCATATAATGTTGCTTTTCACATAAGGTATTATGATAATATCAAGACCAATTTCCATGGATCCTATTGGCTTTAGCACTATTACAATTCTCATTCGTTTATCACATCTTGAAAGAAATGTTAACCCTTAACCATTTTTACATTTTTGAAATGTATGTATAGCTGCCTTTTTCTATACGTGCTCCTTTATCACTAAAAAAGAAGAAACAAAAACCAACCAAACGACAACAATGAAAAAGAACTTTAGCCCTTAAAAAAATGATGAAGTAGAAGTAACAACAAAATCCCTTCTTCTAACCTTTACTCTCATCGAAGTGGCCATTTCAGCATGTTCTGCTTTGAGCAATCACTTTCCCCGATCAACCCATTTTATCTAGGCAGATGTACAGTCAGTCACTTACGTGGGATTTATACTTCATGTACTTCCAAAGTAGGTTTGGGGCAGGCTACAAATGTTACATAATTAAAAAATAAGACAGCACTGATGAAAGCAGATCAGAGTCACTCTGAAGAGGACAGGGACTATAAAGCTCACCATTTCTCCCCCCAGCATCAACATCACAAAGCAAAATTTTAGAGTAAACCAATTTTGCTTCAATAAAAAGAAAAAGGCAAGCAAATTTATTTTTAAGGAAGAAGTTCTTGGGATTTTGAGTAAACCATGCTTGATGACAACTTGGCAAATAGACTGAAACATTATTCCAAGGGATAATTCTCATATCCACGTCATTCAATTGCTGCACGTTCCAGAAAAACACACTACTAAATTGTTATATATTCAAGAAAAACACACAAACACATTTTTAAATGAATAAAAGTAAGAAAATGAGTCAACATAAGGAAGCATTTATGTTGGGGGAAATAAAGTTATCCATTCCAAACCTGTAATTACATGTATTTTTAACTATATAGCGAAAGAAACTGTGAAATAAAAAACAGTTCTTCAAGCACCTAAAAATGTATATTATCCACATCTTTTCATCTCATGTAAAAATCAAGTTTTCACTGTAATTCATCTCCATATTCATCTGCTCCAACAAACCTTTGGTCCTTACATCGTGACACCTCATTCTCTACTGCTTCATATCAGCAAGTACAAGATAGAGTGTTGCCATGTTGGAAAGCCCTGTCATATAGGAATCAGTCTTGGCTACAGGAAAAGTTGTGCTCTGCCTGGAAGCCTCACGGGGCTTGAGTTCCTGCAGAAGGACAAGCAATCTCACTGCATTACAATTCAGCACACGACTTGCTGGAGGAGGGTCTGCCCTTTCATAATTTATGAGCTCTCAGTTTCTTAGAGGACTCAGATACAAATGGGAGGGGGGACCATCAACCTTAATTTCTCTAAATTATTTATTACTAGATGCTATTAAACATTTATTTTAAAAAATTCCATTAAAAAAAAAAACATCTTGAGGGGGGCAACTGAGCGCAGATACACGGGGAAAGGACCTGGAAGGCATGTTCAGGCAGTATGGGTGGACGCAGCCATCGTGGTTTTGCAGGCTGATCTAAATCTGGATATCGTGAAGCTGTCCATACTTATGATTTCTTAAGTAAATTCATAAAGTAAATTAGGGTAGTAAGCTCAAGTTTCAGAGATGAGCTGAAGACAGAGACTCAAAGTTTCACTAAACAATTCATTGCTAAGGAATGATGTCTAACTTGGAAGCCATTCATGAGAAACATATTTGATTTGTAATTTGGCTTAAAGAGTCAGTTTTAAAAATTCCATTATCACTAAAGAAATTTCAAATGGCTAATAAGCATTTGGAAGCCTACGTTTCAAATAGCCCAGTTAGCCTATACAAGAATTTATTTCAAAATAAACTTCTAGATAAACACCAGTTATCAAACTGAACTATAGTACTGGTTCAAACTTCATCTGAGGGGTAGTACAAATCCTGCCAAATCCTGACTGTGTCATTTAGAGTCGTGGGATGTAAAGGAAAGGATGCTGGATGGAGGATCAGAAGACTAGAGTCTAAACTAGATTCTGCCCCTTGTTAGCTGTGTGAATCTGAGAACTCATTTAACTTCTATGGGCCTCTGCTTTCTCATTCATAGAATCAGGAATGGGGTTGGATGATCTCTCAGGTTTTACCCCATTCTAATTTTAAAACAAAAATTATTCCACCTCTCTAAATGTCCTGTATTTAAAAAATTCTCTTTATATTGGTGTATTTATGCTTACATCAATAAATGATATTTCTAAAGTCAGGGGTCCCTTTCCCATGATGAAGTCTCAAAGTCATGTTCTCCACCACTACCACATGGCACCATTAATCCTTATTTTGGGTGTTAAATTAGATCATAGAGGATTAAAGGTCCCTGACTTCCATTCTTATAATTAACCCTCATTATCATGTGAATATACATTAAAACAGTAGCAACCTTCCTTTTATTTGTTTCAAGTATTTACAAATATTACTTCATTTCTAGGAACTACCTAGTAAAGTAAATGGTATTATTATTCCTATTTTGAATGGAAAAATAAAATGGGACTTAAAGAGGTTCGGTGACTTGCCTGGGTAGATGTGAATGCCCTCTCACAATCAACCAAGGGAATATTTATTGATAGTCTCTGGAGGGCAGTTCTGAAATATGCACCAAAATATAAGATATGCATAGCCTTAGATCAAGCAATTCTAATATTAAATATTTTAGACAAATATAAAAAGATATATACTTGAAGATAATCACCACGCTTTTTATAATAGGGGAAAACAGAAACAACCTATATGTACATCATTAGCAGACTAGGCAAAAAAATTAAGGCACATTCAGGCAGTGAATTACTATGCAGCATTAGAAATGGTAACACAGAGCTATAGTTAATTAAATGAAAATATGGCCACAAGAAAAGAGGTAGAGGACGTATAGGTTAAACAACAATCATCACTGTCCGACAGAACTTCTGCAATTATGGAAATGTTCTGGGCTGTCGAATAAAGTTGCCACTAACTACACTTAAAATGTAACTAGTGAGATTAAGGAACTGACTTTTTTAGTTTTATTTAATTTAAATTTAAATTTAAATATCTATGTATGGCCAGTGGCTACAATATTGGACAGCACGATATTTGTCCAATATTTGTTTTATGACTATGTGCTACTCTATAATTAGAAAAAACTTAAAATGCTTTGATTAAACATCATCAACAACAACAAAAGATCAACCATCCTGTGCTTAGGAGACAACCAGAAGATCCAGGAATGAACATCAACAATAAATTTAGCTAAAGAGCTGCCTGCTGTGCCTGCAGTATGAGACCCCAGTGTGTTTTATATGCATGGTTTCCTTACCTGAGCATGACTGTGCTAATGTGGCAAGTTTCCTAAATACTGGTTCACATACTAGCAAATAAATAGTTTTGTGCCAAGAAAGCTGTATCCTTTGTGCTAGCTCTGCAGAATCGACCAGAAAGGAGTGATAAATGGAAAGAAGCAGAAAATAGAAGCTAGAGCATTGCAAGCAGGGCCAGAGTTTTTGAAAGGATGATAAATTATTCAACTCATTGAATGGATTTGTAGTGATTAGAAAGCTCATGTTTTCTACTTACGAGTTCTGTTTGTATTAAAATGTACTGAAGCAACAAAATATCTTATTTTCTCATATCTAGCCAGTATAAAATTTAGTCTTAGGAAATCATACAAACTAGTTAAAGGCTCATTTGACCTTTAGACGGGCACAAAGCAGGAGGGATGTTTGTTCACAAGTATTTCCAAACTCCAATCTATTTGCAAATCTAAAGCAATATTTTCTTTAGAATATATTGTCAATTAATTTTTCCACCACTAGATTACCAGATAGATAAAATATAATAATGGACCACTTCCCCACTTATGTTTTTCTTAATATTTTGCTATTTTAAACAAGATATAATAAATGTATTTATATAGAAGGCTTTTCTCTATATTTAGGATTTAAAGAAGCCTTCTTAAAGACAGAATTGGCCCAAATTAGAGCATTCTTAACAGTAAAAACTGTAATTAACCAAGGTCCTCAAATAATTGGATCCTTCCCTTATTCTACTTTTTAGGAGAAAAAAAACAAATCTCAAAAAAAAAAAAAAGAATATCGAAGGAAGGAGGAAGCTTGAACATAGCTCTCTTACTATATCTAAATCTACATTATTTTGTTAAGATGATATTCTAAGTGGTAACCTCAGCAGCTGCGATATCTTTAATCCTGGAAAAGATTCAGGTATGTTTAGTATTATGCACTTGAAATGTGGGGATAAAGTATACTAATACATAGTAGAAATTTTTTTGTATGATATAAAATCAAAATGTTTTTATTTTGTTCTTGCGCAGGGGCCATGCTAATCTCTGTACCATTCTAATTTTAGTATATGTGCTGCCAAAGCGAGCACTTATTTCATTCTTTTAACCAAAAATGTGAAATGAAATACGTCCTGCCCCTTGCAGGTTTCATTAATTAAAGCTATATTTTATTGTGTTTTAATAGCCAAAAGCAAATCATAGAAGAGTATATTATGACTGTCAGTATATACAGTGGACACGAATCTAACACCTATACATATACACACTTGCCAGCTCACTCTGCCATAGTCACAAAAGTAGCAAATGGTTATGTGGACTGAGAAATAATCATAAGCAGAACTACCAACATTTATGTGGCACTTGAGAGATTTCCAAGTTCTTCTAAAAAATGATCTGACTTGATTTTTACAATAGCCTTTAGGTGTAAATATTTACAGCTAAGGAGATTAAGGCTTGTAGAAATTACTGAATTGCTTGTTGTCTTAACATCTACTGAGTAGCAGAGGCAGTATCGGAACTGGGCCTACCATCTCCAAATCTTGGGGTCTTTCCACTTTGCCTTACTCCTGGCACTGGGCCAGCAGAAAAGAAGGGAAGCATGAGGACAGGGATGATGACTGATTGTCACTGATTTGAGGAAACCCCATTACAGCATTATAAACTGGTCGATACTAATGAGCCATCGATCTTTCATTACTCCCAGTGTGCTTCTGAAATCTCTGCAGCACCTAGAACTAAATGAGGCACCATCAAGAAAAGAGACTGGGACATCCCAACATGCCCTATAAACTCTAGGAGACAGCCTCAACCCAGTTTTAAGAATATCTTCAACTGTTTTAGCAATTAAAACCCATGTGCTTAGAATCTAGTTTCTTCTGCTTGAATTAGATTAGTAATCGAACCTTATGACTTGAGATAAAAACTCGAAGTTTATTGGCAGGGCCTCTTTCTGAAACCTTTTTCTCCCATCTACCTTTTACGGGCCCAAAGCCCTCTTCTCCACCAAAAACAAACTTTTCTAAGAAAGCCTCTGGTATTTATTCTTGATGTGAATATAAGCTCATACATATTTATACCAGCAACATTTATTTTTAATGCTTTATCTGTAATTATAGAAGACGTGGAAGATAGAGGAAATGCAGGCAGACTGGGAAGTTCATTTTTTAAGATGAAGATCTCTCCTGCAATGCCACCATCTACCTGGGACTGGGCGACTCCCCCAAAGCCTTTGACGTTAACGTTTGTGAAGAAACCTAATGCAAGCAAGAATCCAGATGATTATTTTTACTAAACATAAAACTGTGGAATCAAGTATGCATTTTCAGTATAGCTCTTTCTCAGAATATTCCCATTTTGAAATCGGGAAAAAGTAAACTGAAAAAGCAGTATGATATAATAGTATTCTGTAAGGGTTAACTTGGAGTCCCTGTGAATGGGTTTCAAAGGGTCTCTTGAAACAGTATTCAAAATAGTATGGGAATGTGTGTGCAATATCTTGAGAAGATGGTTTATAGTTTTCATTATATTCTCAAAGAAATTACTAATCTAAAAAAGGTGAGCACAGACTTTAGGATTAGAAAAACCTAGTTTTTATTCCTAGCTCTACTACTTTCTAGCTGTGTGACCACAGACAAGTCAATTAACCTCTCTGTGCCTCAAGTTCCTCAACAGACATCTAATTATTATAGTAAGAATTAACTGAGATAATGCATGGAAATCTCTTTGAAGACAGCAAAGCATAAATGCTAGTTAGCCGGTTAGTATTATTACTAGCAGAGTAAAAGACTGGAAGAACTTTAAGAGAAAGGAAGAGTCTTTATACAGATGCAGAAAGAACAGATTGGGGATCAAAGCCATAGTCTTGCCAGAAATTACAATTTGCTTAGGGTGTGTGCCTGGTTTTCTTTGCAAAACATTAGGGCTAGGAGGAGCCCTGTAGTTCCCTCATTTTAAAAACGAGGAAGCTAAGAACAAGAAAAAGGAGGCATTGCCACATCATAAGGTTAGTGCCAGAACTTGGACACCGGGTTTTGGTTCTATTCCAAGCAGCTAAGAACAAAGAGAAGTTGCCACTGAGGTATTGTCGTTATCCAACTACAAACAAAAACCACTCAGCTTCACCTGATTTATATACCTTTTTTCCTTCCCTGCAAGAGGACCTTTGGTCCTGGGTATCATTAATCAAAATGTCAGTGCATTTCAATTCCAGTTCTTTCCACTTTTCTTTATTACAGAAAAAGCAGAGTGCATGGACAGATTTGTGACTCATTTAAATACACTGGTGTACCCGTTTTAACCTTCCAAGCCAAGACTCCCACTGTAGAAGCTGTTAGAGAGACACGTCATGAGCAACTGCATTTCCATACCAGCTCTCGCTCCGGCGGAGAATGGATGTAAACAAATACTAAACTGCCAAATAGTCCAAAATGGAGTTAGATTCATAATTCCACTTCCTCTCAAACATAAATATGTGTTACACCAGAGATTTAGAAGAATTGAAGTGATTTAAAGACTTGCGTAGGAATTCAGAGATTTAATTTGGCCCAAACTTCGAGTTATAGTAACTAGTGTCTGTTGTCTTTGAAGGAACTTAATTAAGGTTACTCATCATCTCATTCTTATTATGAAAAATGTCAAGTTTAATTCCAGCGAAATTCCATTTGTTCGGCCAAGCCCTAACACCAAAACTTCTGTGAACAATTATATTAATTTAAAAATGCTTACAAATACACTCTGTTATTTCACTGAAATAACTTTGGGAAATTATGGTCTCCCTGGCATGCTAACGCCACTTAGAGCTGAAGGGAAAGTTAAAAAATGGTAACATGAAAATTCAGTCAATCAGTTGGCCAGAAAGGCAGTTTTATACAAAAGAAGTGGGAAAACTTTCCCTTTAAAAGCTTTTAGACTTCCTCGAGGAAATCAGAAAACAACATATGAAAAAGCAAATAAGAATGCAAGATTGCAAACACTGATGCTAAATTATGGATCAGGAGAGTAGGTGCTATCTGAGCAGCGTGGGATAAGAGGATCCAGGAAAGCTTTATGGCAGAGTTGTGTGCTTAGGCTTAGGTCAGTGGTGTGGATGAGAGTAGTTGTGAGTCTAGAATTTGTGCTGCAATGTTAGCCAGGGTCATGATATAAGGGGAATATAGTCATCTTCTTAAATAACTTCAGTTTGGCATAAGGTTTTTGTTTACTATCTTTGGCTAATAAATCTGAGAAAAATCAGTAAAAGACTAATAAAACAAAAGAACCTAAGTTTGATAAGAAATACAACATACCACATTTGCTTTTTAAAATAAAAGCAGAGACCATAAAATTCTATTAAATAAACGCATAGTCTTTATAAAGCCTGCGCTTTATAATTCAATAAATTTGTTCTGGAAACATGCAACACATTTATGGAATTGCATTTTAAAAGATGTACGGAATTTTAGGATTACCACATTAAACAGTTATGAAATATTTATTCTTATTTATAATCCTGTGGCAGACAAAAAATGTAATTGCTTATAGATCTATAGAAACAGCTAAGCCCGACAATTTTTAAAACCTAAGACAAACAACAATCACAAAACAGATGTCCACCAGCTCTGAGAAGAAAATTTACCATGATATATTTTTACATATCTACAACTTAAATTATGAATATTTAAAAAGAAACTTTTAAAAAATATAGACACCTCAGGCTTATAATTAATTGAGAAGAAGAGATACATAAAGATCATAAGAAGCAGAAAAGAAAGAAAAAAGGAACACATGTAATCATATACATACAAAATAATGTCAGCTACTGTATTAATCCATGTAGTTTGGATTCATTTGATTTATCTAGCTCATTACTCAATGTAGAAGATCAGCATTCAACACATATATACAGCTCAGGGAGAACTCCTAGAGTTAACACATTTAAACAGAATACAGAAAATCATTAAGTCTGCATGGGTGTTTAATAAATAGTTTTATGCCATGGTAATGAGGTATCTGTATTCACTTATACAAATCTTACATTTGTCTATAAAACATAGCACAGAAAAAGTCAAAGCTAAAATACCTCATCGTCTTTGAGTGACTCTTTGCAGTAACAATTCTTTAATGACATCAAGTTTTCATTACCAACATGATTTACCTCTAAATGCACTATTTTGGAAATTGCAGAGTTTTGAGGTGAAGATTCCACTCCCCCCTAGTCATATCCTTAAAGTGCAAAGTGCCTAAGATGTCCTGTTAAAGGTCGAACAAAACAAAAATACACTTGCCCTCAGATTTTCAGCATAGGTGTGGGAACTAACTCTCTCTAAGGAAGACCTGCTAATTATTCACAGGTCTAAATATATCGGTTTATACTCCAGCAACAAAATATTCAGAAGAAATGTTTTCTATGATGATCGTTTTCTTCTGTGCTGATTTTAAAGTCAAACAAATGTATCATCAGAGATATACAGTTATGGAATAGAAAAATACAAGCTCTCCCGTAACAGCTAGAATAGTAATAACTCAGATTGAATGCTGTGTCCACCATCATGCTACAGTAAGCACCATATGAAAATATGGGGAGAACTCATATGGGAAGGATTGACTAGATTAGCTTTCAAGATGGTTTCACCAGATAGGTGACATTTTAGCTGTGATTTAAAGATGTGTAGCAATTTTCCCAGAGAGAGGTTTAGAGTAAGGAGCAAGGTGATTTCCCAGGGAGAGAGAAACTGTGTTCCAAGGCATGAATTTCTGAAAGGACCTGCTATTTAAAGGTGCAGGAAAGGAAATGTCAGAAAGAACAATAAGCCAGGCTAGTCCAGATCGTAAAGGAAATTATAGGCCATGCCCAGGCCTTTGGACTTTATCTGGGAGGGCAGCTGGAAGCTAAGGGAGGTAAACACTGCAGTTAAAATATTTTTTAAAACAACATTTCACTCCTAGTTATTTCCAGAATGGGGGCGTAGACATACATAAAGGAGGTAGTCTCCTATGTGGTGTTATTTGTAGGACTTGTCACTAATGCCTGACTCCCACAATTACAGAGATGGATTCCTTTGGCCAGTGTGATAACAGTAATTCCCTTTGCAGAAGCAAAAGTTTGAACTGCAGCCATTTTCAAGAGTATTTTTTAAATTACTTTATAGGGTCTTTTCATAGAAATTAAATTTGTGAAAAAAGGAAAAACTGCAAGAAAATAGGACTTTCTTCAAAATTTGCCTCAGTTTCCCTCATGAATCAATTCTCCTGCAGACTTATACCCATTCCCTCTTCCTCCAGAGAAGAGCAGATCACTTTCCATTTTCATTTCATATGTACCTTTTCCATTTAGTGATGTAGTTGGCATATTCACTTCATTCAAATAATGAGGAAAATTAATGCATTAAGACATCACAGAACTACCGAAGCAGCTTACAATGAAAAGCCCACTAATAACAGCCACACCGCTACAATAAATACAGGAGCAATTTCTATTATGTTTCTTTTTATTCTATTCACATTTACACAAAAAAATACAGCCCTCAGCCCTAGCACCAAATGACAATAGACATATCAGTTCGATTTGAACCTGATGAGGTCAAATTAAGCCTGATGAGGGCAAATTAAGCTACAGAGAACCAGTCACCTCTGACTGCCCCTACTGCATTTCTGGGATTGCATCAGCTACCTGGTCTGATGGACTTTTTCTTTCTTCTCACTTCTACCACCAGCTACTCTATGCCATTTATTAAACATCTTCATAACTGTCTCACTCTCTCTCCTTTCCAGATCTTTGTGCACATACTCGCAACTTATCCTAACACAGGTTTTTACCACGTATTTCTTTGTCTGCAGATGTCTTTATGGCTACTGGATCAAGCCCAGACTTCTCTGAGGCATTTGAAGTATTTATGGTCCTTCAGACTGTGTCTCCAGTAAGCTCAATAATATATGTCACTCATCATTCCTTGGCTCCAGGGGAAGAGGCCCTTCTGTCTTTCATAATCAAAGCACACTTTGCTTCTTAACCCCTTCACCTTTTTTACCGAGCTCCCCCCAAACCCCTCCCATCTGGCAATCATCAGTTTTTTCATTGTATCTATGAGTCTGTTTCTGTTTTGTTTGTTCATTTATTTTGTTCTTCAGATTCCACATATAAGTGAGATCATATGGTGTTTGTCTTTCTCTGTCTGTTTTATTTTACTTAGCATAATACCCTCTAGGTCCATTCATGTTGCCACGAATGGTAAGATTTCATTCTTTTTTTTTTTAGCTGAGTAATATTCCATTGTATGCATATGTACCATTTCTTCATTATCCAATTGTCTACTAATAGGCACTTAGGTTGCTTCCATATCTTGGTTGGTTGTCATTAACAGCACTACAATAAACATAGAGTTGCATGTATCTTTTCGAATTAGTGTTTTGGATTTCTTTAGATAAATACCTAGAAATGGAATTAATTGCTGGGTCATAAGGTAGTTCTATTTTTAATTTTTTGAAGAATCTCCATACTCTTTTCCATACTGGCTGCACTAAGTTGCAATCCCACCAAGAGTGTATAAGGGTTCCTTTATCTCTGTATCCTCGCCAACACTTGTTTTTTGATTAATGAATGATGTCCATTCTGACAAGTGTGAGGTGATATCTGATTGTTGTTTTAATTTGCATTTCTGTGATAATTAGTGATGTTGAGATCTTTTCATATGTCTATTGGCCATCTGTATGTCCTCTTTGGAGAAATGCCTCTTTAGGTCCTCTGCCCATTTTTCAATTGGATTGTTTGGTTTGTTTTGGTGTTGAGTTGAATGAGTTCTTCATGAATTTTGGACATGAACCCCTATCAGATATATCACTGGCGAGTACCTTCTCTCCTTCAGTAGGTAGTCTTTTGGTTTTGCTGTAAAAACCTTTTAGTTTGATGTAGTCCCATTTGTTTATTGCTTCTTGTTTCCCTTGCCCGAGGAAATATATCAGAAAAAATATTACTAGCAGCAATATCAAGAGTTTTCTGCTTATGTTTTCTTTTAGGAGTTTTATGTTTCGGGTATTATGTTTAAGACCTTAATCGATTTTGAGTTTATTTTGTATATGGTGTAAGAAGGTGACCCACTTTCATTTTTTTTGCATGTATGTCTGTCCAGTTTTCTCAGCATCATTTATTGAATAGACTGTCTTTACCCCATGGTATACAAATTGGTAGTTACAAAATAGTCACAGAGATGTGAAGTACAGCAAAAGGAATGCAGTCTATAATATTGTGATAACTATATAAAGTGTCAGATGGGTGCTAGACTAATTGGGGGGATCACTTCGTAAATTATAGAAATGCCTAAGCATTATGCAGTACACCTAAAACTAATACAGAATAATATTGAATGTCAACTCTAATTTATAAATAAATAAATAAAAATCTACATTGTAATTTAAAAAAAAAAAAACACGCAACCTTTGCTCAGGTATCTACCATGCTTCTTCAAGACGGCCACGGAAAGCGGTGCAGGTCATGCTTTGTACAACCTCAAAAAGTGCCATTCACATATAACCTGCAAAACTGTAGGTGGACAATCCTGTGTCTGGACCTTTCTGTAAAATAATC
Organism: Pteropus alecto; assembly: GCF_000325575.1. Lineage (NCBI taxonomy): Eukaryota > Metazoa > Chordata > Mammalia > Chiroptera > Pteropodidae > Pteropus > Pteropus alecto. The sequence continues at coordinate 5,951,766 of NW_006431925.1, read as the reverse complement.
TGTAGTTCAAAAAGTTGTTGTGAGAATAAGCGAGGAACATTTACTTTATTTGAATTTGGTTTTTCTTTTGCATATAAAAATAATTAAGAGAATAGCATAAGATAGTCCATTTAAAATGTATGGGCCGGTGCCTGGCATGGACTTTTTCCCTTCCCTCCCATTGTTTTTATTGACTTTATGAGGTTACTTAAGAAACTGAAGACGCTTATTCAGAAGAGTCATGTAGGAGTTTTTGCTCCTAAATAAATAAGTCCCTGGCTGATTTTTCAGAGGAAAGGGAGAATGCACTGATGATGCAAGATATGTCCAAAAACCCTCTGCTCAACATCTCCTTCCAGGGGTTGTCAGCTCCAGCTGTGCTCTGGAATCACCTGAGGAGTCTTTAAAAGTGCTGATGCCTACCTAGGTCCAAGCCCTGATTCTGATGTAGCTGGTCTGGAACATGGCCTGAAAATGTTTTTTTTTAAAGCTTTCCAGGAGATTCTACTGTGCAGATAAGAGGAGGGCTACCACTGTCTCCATAAACATACCATACCTAGAAATCAATTGATTTCCCATTAAAGATGTTTACCTCTTGTTCCATCTCCTTTCATGTTAGGATACTAGTAATTCACACCTTAGTACCATTTAACTTTAATTATATCATGTTTCCCTCTTTTGAGATGTAAAATTCTGAAGGGAGGAGAGTGGGCAAGGTAACAGCAGATAACGAAGACAAATTAGAAAACAAGTTCTCTCTCTAGTTCAAGGTAGCTATTAATGCCCCTACTCAAAAGAACCCTAGATTTCATTTACATCCTCACTTCAAAACCCTCACGTTCCTACATGTGATGAATTAAAACACATATAGTTGGATCTTCTTAATTAAAAAAGAAAAAAGAAAAACAATGAGCCCTTCTAAGCTCATTCAAGAAAACCAGAACTATTATCTTATACCTTATAAGATATAAAACTCTCTAGGAAAGGGAAGAGTTAACTCATATCCTAATTCCGGTGGGTTGCCCCAAGAAGCATCTAACCCCCAAGACCATATAAACTGATGGCTATTGCTGATCAGTGATTATGCTGACATTATTTTAAAACCATTTTTAAGTAATAAATCCCAATAAAACTTCTCTAATCAAAATAATGCCAGTTTCTTAAGACCTTTCTCACTAGACTCATTTTCAAGTTCTTTCATATTACTGTTCTCTGAACTTTGTTTTCATGGTTTCTTTCAAGTTGTGAAGTCTATGATACTCCTCATTTTCCATGCTACTTAAAAATTACACAGCTAGATAATCTGGTAGACTTGTTGGGCCACCTTGACAATTAATGCTCTCATCTCAAGCTCTAAATGCATTAGTGCATCTGGCTAAGGTTCATACATAATCAAAGGTCTTCCATAATAATATGTCCTCGGAAACTACCAAAGTTAATTTTTCCAAGTAGCCCTTTCCCATGTCTTAACCAAGAGTATTAATATGCAGTATAAAACATGTGCTAAATCTGAGACTTTTAGATCATCTCCCCAAATCATGATGAAAATATATTAATCATTCAACAATCAAAAAGTAGTTATTTAATACTTAGTCTGCTTTCCAACACTGGATGTATGTGTAGAGGGGTGGAGGGATAATTACTCAATAATTGAGATAGATATTTTTCACATATTCGGGTCTTCTAAATATCTAAAATTAGCCTTTCAAGCATTAAACATTCTTTTTATTTCATCCATTTTTATTGGCGTATAATACCAAATATTTATACATGATGTAGGTACCAATAATAGGAAAAACTTTTCCACTAGTAACACCATACTGAAACCACGTTCTCAAGACACTTGACAGCTCGTATCCAGCTCTTTAAAAGATGCTCCATAAGGGGGACACAGCAACCAAAAAAGAGATTCCAGCCTCGAATCTCGGTTTGGGGGGAAAAAAATTAACATCCTCATACCCACCAACAGAGAAATCACCTTCATTTTCCTGGAGTTTGGAATATGTGTTTTAGGGTTGCCAATTTAATGGACATTTTATGTGAGTTCTGATCTGATATAAGTACAAAGAACAATGATGTTGCAGAAATTAGCACCAGGCTATATTTACTTACACAATATGTTCCCAAATTAAAGCACGTATCAAAGATATTGAGGAAAGTTGAGAGTGGTCTAAAGCAGTAAAAATCAAACCATTCTGGCCTTGATTCAGAGAAAAACATAAATTTTACACAGTGACCAAGTGTATATAAATAATACATGTGCATAACTAAAACCAAATTTCACAATATAGCATTTATCCTACTTCATGCAATTTTTTTTTATTGTTTTAGCTCTTTAATTCACTAAATTGATTTCACAACCCACTAATGGACTGAGACATCCTTCTTGAAAAACAGCAGTCTAAAGAGCAAAAAGAAAAATATTTACTCTTCTGAAAGATATTTTGTCTTCAATCTTAAACAGGTGCTTAAACTAAAGATGCGTTAGAAGTCTAAAACCACTCAAATATGATATAAACTGAATGTCAGGCTTTAGCACATGGTGATATTAACATTAAGAGCAGAATCCTCTGAGCCTCAAACTATTGATGTTAAAAGTTTACTTCCACTCAGAGTTCCTTTTATCAACAATTTCTGAGAATCTTAGGGTGTGTTTTAGATGTGTCCAAGAACCAACCCTGACTGTTGCTCTGTCACAGCCAGCAGACCCTGGACTCCACAGCTGCCACCTCGGGCAGAG
>NW_006431925.1:5922062-5948831 GCF_000325575.1 Pteropus alecto | reverse complement strand
CACCTGTCGAACAAAGGGAGGGGAGAAGCCCAGGTGGGCAGTCAGCTGAGACAGGTCCTCCAAGTCACACCCACAGCCTTTCCCCTCACTGGGCACCCACGCTGCCGCCGGATGGGTTCCAGGACTGGAAACACACTTTACCACAATCCACCACTTCCCTCCTTGCTATGCTGGGACAGACTCCTTGCTCCATGATGAGGGTAAATCCTCTCCCAAGAGCTCCATCATCCCAAGACTTCCACTGTCTGCAGTCCATCAGGCACTTGTGATGTGCCAACCCTTGCTGTGCAGAGGAGTCAAGCTTTTTTTCCAGCAAACCCTCCAGACCCCATGTGAGTTGTAACTATGAGAGTCAGGCCAAAATCAAAGAAACAGACACAAATTTCACTTAGAAGTGGTTGAGAGTAGAATTTATCTAAAGGGGGTTATCTGGGGAGCTGATTCCAGCTAAGTCGCTTCAAGAATTCTATATGTCATCCAGCCTGTACAGCGCATAAAGAATAGAGGACTTTTTGGACTTTACAAAATGGATCCCATGGGAGCCATGACAGTAACGTCAACTGGTGCATAATGGGAATGCCCTTAGGGTGTGACCAGAACATCCAAAACCACAGAAATGTCAGCCATGACTGCCCCGGATAAGCTTCCATCTACAGGGGCCGATAAGCATGAGGATCCCATCTTGTAAGGTACACATAAGTTGAACACCTCAGACAGACGATGCTCAAGCCTGACCCCATAATATCACAGACAGGTGCACTAAAGCCAAAAACTCTGACCTTCTGACCTGTCTCAGCTGCTGGCTTGGAACTGATGTGAAATATCTTTATGGCCAGTCAACAGACGCTCAGGCCTTTCAGCACCTCATTCTGTCACAAAAGACTCTGTACCTCCCCTCTCTGTGTTGAGTATTGACCTGCATGGATCCCTGATCAGTTTCTCTGAGAAAGTTCCACTCAATAAACCTGGCATTGCGGGGGAACACAAATGGTTCAAGAGTGTTATTTCATTGCCACTTTTCCTGTTCACAACACAGCCACATCATTTAGCTTATGCTGACTAGTCTAAGCCTTGCCTCTTTCCTGCGATCACATTTCCAGGTTACACATAATCTCTCTAAGAAGACTGTTAATCAGTAAGCAGAGGTGCCTAATTTGCCTATTTAGTACCCAAATACATTCATCCAGACCAAAAGTTTCAGTTAAAGACAAAACCTTTTAAGTTTCTTGATCTGATTTTCCTGCACAGGACAGCCTCTGAATCCAAAGGAGGAGGGGGAGGAAGAGTGGGTGGGTATCTAAAAATGGTTCAGCTGGCTTCTCATACTTCTTACTAAAGAATATCTGGAAGCTAAGAAGCAAAATATGTGAATCACATTTTTGGTTGAAAAAATAATAGAAAAAAACTACACAGTATAATATATTGCATTGTTTCCGTATTTTAATCTTAAGGTTAGATGTTTTTATTCACTCTATAGAACAATCACTCTCCGCCTTCCCTAACATGGGAACTTTATAATAGTGGTTTGTAGTTCATCCTGGGAGTTACAATAAAACTTCCCCTAAGAACTTGGAAATGAGGTTGATAAGAGTGATCTCTGATAAATTTTAAGATCAACACAAGGACTACAAGATAAGCAAAGCTACCTTTAAAGAAAAAGAGAGGGCTCCAGGTCCGGAAGACCTAAGACTATGCTTATTGACTAAAACCCTTACCAAAAAAAAAAAAGAGGGGGGGCGGTGAGGGGGGGCGGCAATGACCAGGCACAGCCATCAACAGAAAAATATATTCTCCTAGGCAGGTTCTCCAGGAAAGACCTCCAAGACTTGGAGACCACTCATAGACTCTCCCTGATGGATAGTAATGCTCCAAATGCACTTGGGCCTTGATTCATGCAATGCCTTTGTCCTAATTCAGTCCTCACTGAGCAGCCTTCCTTATGAGACTTCCAGTGCAAGCCTGTCTATGGGGTTAGAAAGCACTGACCACACAAACTTGGACTCATTTATATATCCACAGATGTGAAGCTGAGCCCCCATCAAGTGCCCCACCCTTATCCTAAACAACAGAGATACAGTGAAGAATTAGACATTTGAGGTCCTTGGGGCTAATGGAAACAAGTAAACAAATAAGATAATTGCAGCTAGTGATAAGAACCATAATTTTAAAAAATCTGAAAAATGGACTAGATAATTGCTGGGGAAGGAAATGGGTATTTTAAAAACAGGGATCAGTAATAACTACTTTGAGAAAGTGACATTTAATATAAAACCAGAGGTTGAGCCTACCCTGAGCATTTTCTAAATAGATTTTTAAATTTACCCAGATGAATTTTGTTATAAACAGCACTTTTCAACTAATTTTTGTAAAGCTATATATCAACACAACGGTAGAATAGATTATGGTGATAAAACTTACAGCAACAAAATGAAAGGGAGTGTGAGGCATGCAGGCAAGTTAGGTAAGGATAGCTCTTTTTTTCATGCTTGCCCTTCACCAAACATAGCACACGGGCCCCACCCTGCTCCCTACCCTCCCCCAGGCTTGCACCTCCACATGTTAGAACTTGGCTGCACCTCTGGCTGACTGCCTAATGGGGATCCAGAATCTGTTGGGCAAAGACAGAAGAAGGCAGTTTCTAGGCAGAGGGAACAGGAAAAGCTGTGAGGCATGAAGTATGCTAATATTTCTCTGGAACTTCCAATGTGCCTGAAGCTTCATAAATAAGGGAGAAGTAACGGGAGACATGACCAGAGAAGCTGACAGAGAGAGCCACAGGAAGAGACTGGGTTTTATTGCAAGCCAATAGGAAGCAAGGGGGTAATATGACCTGATGTACATTTTTAAAAGATCTCATTGGCTACTGTGTGGAGAATGAACTGCAAGGTGCTAGAGGGGGCTCTTAGAGTAGCAAGCAGTGATGGGGCTTGACCAGGGTGGCAGCAGTACTGGTGCTGAGGAGAAGTGAATGGCTTTAGGGCATATTATGGTGACAGAGCCCCAAGATTTGTTAATAGACATATATGTGTGGTGGGCAGTCATGCTTTGGCTTGGCAAAGAGTGGTGCCTGTTACTAAAACTGGGAAGACGAAGGCGGGAATCTGTGTGTGGGGGTGGGAGGGGGCGTTAAGAGCTGTCCGTGGGCATATCAGGGTTGAGACGCTCACTAGAGACACAACTAGAAATATCAGGCAGTTGGGGCTCCTGGGAGAATACTGGAGTAGATACATACACTTAGAAATTATCTGCACCTACATGGTCCTTAAAGCCATGGCATTCCCATCCCTGTGATCATTTTGTTGTTGGTGGTGTAAATTAATAAATTGAGTAATTTACCAAGGCAGTGGGAACAAAGCTGGGACTCCCCATAGCAGACGGCTGGCCTTGCCCAGGCTGGGTCTGCCCCTCTGCTTTGTCATTTACCTGAACCGAGAGCTGTTTGTACAAGGTTGTTTTGTTGTCGTAACCGCACATAAATTTCACTTAAGAGATTTTTCGTTATTCAAGCAGGCTTTGCCTAGTATAATCGCATCATGACTCACTTGCTTTTTCTGCTCTCATCCTTCCACCTTTTTGTGCCTACTCCTTTAATCATTAAGCCTTAGGACATAAGGTTCCGGCCAGCGTCAAATAATTTAAGAATAAAGCCTCAGGTCTATGGTCATGAGAATAACAAGTTTCGGTAAACTAAGGATAGCATCTCGGCTTTAGATGTGTTTCAGCCCCAGATCCCTTGAGGTGGAACAGCCTCACCAACCACAGGACCAGATGGGATGACATGATGGTTGATGTCAGAACCCGACACAATGATCAGTTACGCCAGCCCCATCCAATCACTAGCACCCATGACCCCAACTCCCTTAATTTCTATGACTATGGATTTTTTCCCTATATAGTCCCCTTGAGACACCTGGGAAGCCAGGTTTCTGAGGGCAATAGCTCACCCATATCTCTAGGACTTGCAACTCTCTAAAAAGCCTTTACTTCCTTTGCTGCAAAGCCTGTATGTATCTCATTGACTTAGATGTGCGCAGGCAGACGGACCGCTTTGTTCCGGTAGCACTGTGTTCCCACGTATAAAACACTGTACCCAGGTTCCTTTTTATTCTTGTGGATCAAAGTGGAAATCTGAAAAACTGACATGTATTAAAATCTTTTTTTAAAAAATGCATCCAAGTGCTTATTTGGTTGAATAAAGAAATATTACATAAATAAAGGGGAAACTTAACTAAGTAAATTAAGAGACCAAAACTAAACCCTTGTATAGAGGAGGCCACAACTCACTGACCAGAGCTGTTGACTTTGGGCTCAATGTGGGAAAGCCCTATAATATTGGACAATATTTGAGAACAGTACAGAGAATGTTGGTTAAATCACTTGACCTCTAAGCATCAAAAATATATTGATAGAAACTCTAGAATTAAAATAACGTAAAATAACTTCAGTTCGTCTCTTTAAAGTCATTGGTTAACTACTACTGTGTGATTACTGTCTTGCCTTTCTGTCCTCCCGGGGCTCCTTTCTCAGCAGGGGTGACAGATCACACTGAGGGACAGAGCTGGATAGAGGCAGGTGTGAGATGCCTTTTGACTGAGATGAGAAGTTGATAGGCAACTCCAGTGTGAAAAGACAAGCAAATCACCCTGGAGGTGGTTTTTCAAACACGAAACATAAGCCTGCTTGATTGTACAAAAACTTTACATTCCTATTTGGAATTAAAGTTTTAATTTTCACTTCAGTATCATTGATGTAATAAAATGAAGTAAATTGACGCATCTATGTTTTTAGGAATACTTAGCATTTTTAGTGGAGTCTTCTAAAAAATGTCCACCGCACCCCCCATTCTCCTTTATCATTTATCACCTTTTCTGTGTAAATCTGAAAGATTTTGAAGAACAGTCAACTTTTCTTACAAGCCAAATCTTATATGAACTTACGGGAGACACATGGAAATGAGCATTAAAGGGAACAAAAGAGAGGAGGGGTGAAGTGGAGCCCTCGGACTTCCATTTCACTCCAGCATCACAGAGCTGGAGAGTTACTCCTTCGATTAAAGGAACTGTGTCCCAAGGACTGCGACACATCCTTCCCTGCTTCCACAGCGGGGGAAACCAGCCCAATGTGAATTCCACTGAAGCTGGTTCCTAGCCATCTCTACATTACCCTTTTGTGCACAAGAACCTGTAGAAAGAGGACCACACAGCCCTGCTCAATCTGCGAGAAGCCCAGTCACCTTGACATTCTGGCTCTTTTGTTTACTTTCTCTCCTACCCCCTCCTTCCCTCTCGTGGACACTCCCCCATGTGGTGGCCAGATCCAGGATCCACTGAACCAGGGTGAGGAGGCTGAGCCAGCCCTGCTCTAGGCTCTAGAGCACATGCTTTCTCTTAATTGTGCATCTTTTCCTGTCGCCCTGGCGGCCCCACCCTCTAAGCCACTTAAGTGTTGAGAGCTAAGAATCTGTTTGGTCTTTGTTTTCAGAATCATTTAGGATGAACCAGTTTAGGTAAAGGAATTCTCCTTAGGATCTCATCTAACTGACTAGAAATTTACATCGGGTTTGGTGCCAACACTCTGATTGGTTATAAATCTGCCTTGCTTTTCTGGTCGTTGACCTGGACATGTATTTCCTTTGGACACCTGGAAGAGAGGAATGGCTATGGCAGGGCAAGATTTATTGTATTTTAGGTCGCTAGGCCAAAATCTCTATTATAATACTTTTTAATAGCACCTCCATTTCATTACTATCAACAGTCAGGCTTGTGAAGGGCTCTAAAAGCCACAGACATCTTTTTAATGTCTGAATTTTAGATTAGTTGTTATAAAAGCACCTTTGTTTTGCACGATGCATTGTACCTGGTTGAAAGAACACTTTCTCAAAAGAGAACACTGCCCTTCCCCATCATGCCAGAATCTACTGTTTGCCACAGATGCAGCATCAACCTCAACAGAAGATAACACTCACACACACACATATTCAAAACCACAGCTCGGTTTGATGTTTTACCTATGAGAATCTATTTATTAAACTTTTTGTAATACTTTTATTCTCCCCACTTTTCCACATTATCCTCTAAGGTCAGTTTTATTCTAGAAACTCAGCCCAGGAAAGAATTCTGTCCATGTTTGTCTACCAAGATAATGTTTTGAAACCTTATTTTTCTTTCTGGACATTCCTTCAATGAGAAACATAGATCTCAGGCTATAGGTGCCACAGCCTTTTTCACACTTCTGTCTGGAATGGACTTGAGCCCAGAGACCCTCCTTACCTTTAGCTGAACAAGATGTACATCCACATGCTTGCTGTCTGAGTCCTGCTGGACTGAGTAGGTTAGGTCCCGGACCCTCTCTGAGGTCATCCGGAGCCAAGTCTCAATTTCAGGTAAGTGAAGGACAATCTTCCAGTCTGCCCCTGTATGCAGCGGGGGTGGCTTTTCATACTGCTGGTCAGAATCCATATCTTTCATTGCCTCTTCTCCCTCACCCTGCTCCATGGTGGGTGTCAAGTTGATGGCCATGGGTGAAGCATCAGTAGCCATGGGATCCAGGTCCTGTGACCTCAGGGGGGAAAGTGTCACGCTCATGGTTAACATGGAGAAGTCTAAACCTTACTTCTTTCCAAAACAGCTGAAAGGCAAGAGGAAAGAAGAAAGCAAGAGTCAGACAAGATTGCCAAATAAAGAAATGATACTTCGCAGAAGAAACAGGATTTCTAAATTAAGCCAGATTTCTAAATTAAGAAACCATAGCTCATAGCAAAAACAGAAAGAGGTGTTTTAAGTTTCTACATAGTAGCCCCAAGACTCAGCATAAAACAGGAACACAAAACCATATAGTATTGCCTACCCCAATATCCATTCTCTCCTCATTCCTTGGTACAAAAATCCTGATTTTGGGTTATACATATTCCTGCCAAGAATTTAAAACTACATTCCCTGTCTCCAAGTGGCTAAGTTCTGACCCATGAGAAGTAAGTAGAACTTCTGTGTAGGAAGTCTAGGAGTGCTGTTTAAAGATAGCTGACTCAATTAGGAGAGGTCCCCTTTTTGTCCTTCTGCTTTTCCTCCTTCTTCTAGGCTGTGTTGTGGACTTGACAGCTAGACTTCCCACTGCCATCTCAGATGTTGGGCAAAGGATGGTAGAGCAGAGAGGCAGGGACATGGGTCCCACATGATAATGAGGAGCTACTGCGCTGGTCCTGGACTGCTACCCTGACTTCTTTTACTGAGAGAAAAAAAGAAGTTTAAGCCGCTATTATTTGGGGCTTTTCTACTACAAGCATCCGAATATCATTTTGACTATATTACAACCAATATATTCAACACATGGGATAACTAGAGAGGCAACATGTCCTAATTAGTAGAAATACTATGCTGAATTCAGGAGAGATTGCTCCTTTCTATGATTTGTCAGATAAATAGAAATCATGCAGTAATTCCAAACCTTTACTTTTGTGAAGAAAAGCATAAATCATGGATTATGTAAAATATATCTAATTAACTCGCAACCTAAATAACATAAATATTTGGTCTTGTTGAAATTTTTAGAGGATCTGCAATTTCAAGGATAATAAATTGCTCTTTAACACATAACATTAAAATGCTAATCAAATACATTAAAAATAACATTAAGTGTAAGTCATAATAAAGTAAGGTTGCTTTTTGAGATGAAGTTATTAGCTTACTACTAATCTAAATTATCTAACTATGTAATTTTCTTTCTTCTAAAACCAGTCTATTATAAAAAAACAACTTTTAGGATCTTGTACTTTAAACATTTTAAATAGATATTATTTTTAACTTCAGGAGCAGCTTCTTTTCCTTAAGGAAGTTTTTCCTTTTTTAAGTCTTTTTCTGACTACACATTCAAGTTACTTTATAGCTTCATTCCCCTGAAGATGAAGGGTGGCTAATCAAAATATGAAATTAAGTATGACTATCAGAAAGTAGCCTATTTCTTTAGATTCTTAATATTTACTTAGTAACAATGGCAAAATTATTTTACCTAAAAAACGTGGGGGGAGGGGTGAAGATCAAGAAAGCTCCCAATTTGCCTAGGAATACATAACTTCCCATACAGGAATGGGTACAGGGAATAAAAAGACTTGTTGAGTTCAAAAAAGCCTTAAAAATAAGTTACTTCTATGACATATTATTTCAGAAGCCATTCAATGCTTCAGCGTGCTGCCCTCCCCAACATACACCAATTTCTTGAGCATTTTATTTTAAAATTAAATGACAAGAAGATTTACAGATGAATTTTTCAAATCAAAATTATTTGCAAAAATTTATGTTGTAAAGTAGGTTTATTATTTTGGTTTTAGGCTTCAGTTCAACAGCTTCCTCTGCCTGATTATAAGAGGGAGAAATCCATGCCCCACAGTTTTAACTACCTTTGTAAACAGTTTTTAAAATAACAATAATACTAGACCTGGCTATTTAAAAAAAATAATAATAATTAGAAGATATCCAAGTTTCACTGGAAGGAATAAAACTCTAGGAAGACTTAGCTACCATACTACTTCTTAATAAACCATACCCTAGCATCAGATAGGCTCCAATTCTGATTTCCCAAAGCACTTTTAAATTTTTATTTAATTCATTGCCCTCTGGATGATCTGTTTAGAATCACAATCCCAGAGAAGAAACCTGATAAACAAAGATTAATAAAGGTTTCTAGTGCAAGGTCATAGAATTGGTGATAAACGATGGTGTCACAGTGGTTTCCTTTTCTAAGAAACCAGAAAACTATGTGCCTGGGCAGTGTACAAGGAACGGTTTAAGTTACACCCACCCCCACGCACCCCCAGACCCCTGCCCAAGAGGCCTGCACAACTGAAAAACAGTGCCTGGTCATTGTATTCTCTGAAACTCCTAAATCAAAGCTGGGCCTGTTCGGTGTATACATCCTACTGTAAACTAAAGAACACACCAAAGAATTGACTCAACGCAATTTATGTCTCAACATAATTTCCATAAACACCGTCAGGCTGCACACCGAACAGGCACAGGGCAGTTTTGTGTGATTTGGGGCAAGATGCTGCACATTTCTGAGTCTCAGTTTCCTTATCTGTAAAATGACAAAATTGGCCTAGATGATTCACAAGATCCCACTTGACTCTAAGAATCTGTGATCACCTATTTATCCAGAGATTTCAAAGCTATTGGAAGCATCCTGCTATGCTGAGAGCTGTGAAGATACTGAATGATGGCCTTGCATTTTAGCAAAGCACACGAGCGGCATCAATAGATTTGTCCTATTTAATGAAAAGAAATAAATTATTACTATGTAAACACATTTCGTAAATCATTATTTACACATTATGTGTTGCTAATTCTTTCCAGAGGAACAAATATGGAAGATTATTCCCTCTGTGGGTTTGCAATTTAAGATTGACAACACAGATGTGGTTATACATGTAGAGGACAAATAGAATAAAATTAAAACATTGAACAAAATTATAGCTGGTGTGCATCACACGTGAGTAAAAGGCAAGGAACCCTTACATTCAAGCTGCAAAACAAAATTTTCCTACTTTATAACATTTCAACCTAGATGTGATGTTTCTGTATTTAACTGATCAGATTGTAAACAAGAGAATTTCCATAACCCAGTGAAGTAAGGTGAAGCAGCACTTTATTTATTTTAACTTCCATTTACTTTCCCTAACACACCTTCGCCACTGGGAAAATGATACCATACGTGTCACAATAGCATAGCAAGCCTGAGAAGTGGCATGAAATTGATTAATTACCCATTTTCATAGAAAATAATTACTACAAACATTTAATTTTCAATTCCAGTAGTTCACATTTAAATGACCACTCACGGATAACCAAACTCTACTTCTGATTTTCACAAAGTCTCATCTGATTTAAAAAATAAATTTATAATTTAAATGAAAATTGCTTCACATTGTAAAGGCTTATAGTAACAATCTCTGTGTATATTTTTCCTGCCCTTATTATGACTATTCGAGCTTGCTTTCCCATCAAATTAATTATTCCATTCGAATGCAAACAAATAAAAGGAAACTCAGTACAAGTCTATGCTTTCTTCTAAATACTCTAAGTTTTGTAAAGCATCTTGCAATAATATTCCTTTCTAGTAACAAAGAAATTTTTAAAAACTGAAGAAAAAGCCAGTACACAACAACTTCTGAAGATGCAAATGAAAACACTGCCCCAAGTGCATACAGGTACCCACCCACTTACATCCCTGGCTCCAAAGCTGCGTCAGAGGCTCCAGCTTTTTGGAGCCCAGTGACCTCCGCTTCCCCTCCTCTCGCCAAGTGCTTATCTGTGGCCACCTTTCTGGCATTAGAGATAATGCCACCTTTATCCCAGAAGCTGTTAAAAATAACATAGACCAAATCCTTTCCTTCCCACAAATCTAAAGAAGATTCAATGTTTAAAGTGCAAAAGCTGAAAGCAGTAAATGTTTTCAGGCCTTTTTCTCTTTTTTAATTTGTGGAAAGGGTCTTCCCATCACACTCCATTTATTATCCTATAGAAACAGAAGAAACAGACCATGGATATCTTGCTAACGAGGACTGATTCTGCTATCTCCCTGAGAGTCCACGAGTTTTGAGTCAAAACCTAATATTAGTAGAATGCATTCAATTTGAATAAGACACATTTAAATGAGAGTTTTCTTCCACCAAACGAGCAAGCAAAAAAAAAAAAAAATGCAGCTACACAGCCATCATAGCTGCCCACTTCTCTCTCCATCCTCTTATAATTTTCTCTCTTAAATAAAAGAATAGAAAAGCAGGGAATCTGCCGACTGTACTCACTGTAAATGCTTTTGTCCCTAAACGTCCTTCAGGATTAAGCGTCTGGCTCCTCCTTTTTTCCCCCTTTGGGTTCTCTTCTTGTGGCCAAACAAGATAAAGGCCAGTGTCAGGGCTGCTCCATGACAGCAGGACACTGGCAATTCTGTAAGGCACCAGCCTCACACACCCTTAGTGACCTAAATTGCTCACAAAGAGCGGGCTACTGTGCTGTCCCTATTTGGAAGCTAATGTATAAGCTCCAGGCCTGTGCAGTTATAGGCAGGCCTTTTGCAAACAAGCGGTGATAAGTGAGCTGAGAAAAAGGAGACCGTTGCCAAAACGAGGCTCATTATGGAAAAGAGTGTTTGGGTAGACAGAGCATATCCCAACACAGGTCAGAAGAACCAGAAATGTAATACCTCTGAAACTGAGCAATCCTAAAGCAGGTTCAAGCTCTCTCTCTTTTCTTAGGAAGAAACTGTTTTTTTTTCCTAGCAAGAGCATCATCATGTGTATAGTCTGAGAGGCAGTCTTATCGTCATGTAAAGTAACTCCAAACCTAAATACTTACTCTAAATCTTTCTGTGCTCTGCTTATTCTTTAAAAAACAAGTGAGAGACTAAAGCATAATTCCAGCCAAATTAACAGACCTGTATGCTATAAAGCACGTTATAAAACTGAGGAAGAGAAAATTATTAGGCATCACTAAGTGTTCATTTTTCTCCCTCTTTGTTTTTTTCTTTCATATTCTCATAGTCACTCTTCGCAGAAGCTATTCATAGAGATACTGAACTTTGAAAGAAAAAAAGTTCCACTGGAATGTTTCTTTTTTTTTTTTTGTCTAAGGTTAGTTCTCATGCTTTGACTGAATTAAGGAAAAATAAATGAACTCAAGATACACATCTTATATCTAATTCCAGGATTCTGGAATCAGGCTCTATGAAGATAACACAAAAACATCACACATTTAATAAATTGCTTAATTAAATGTCGTGGCCTACCTACATGAATGAGGCTCTAATTCATCACCTAATTTTAAACCTTGCTGTCTACCTACCTTTCTGGCCTGTTGCGAGATTAAGAGTTGGGAAATTCTGAATGGCTTTAAACTCTTAAACAAGAGAGCCAAAGCGCTTCTTCCATGTAGTAAGTTAAATTTGTACTTAGGGTAAAAAAGAGAGAGTGGCTTTAGTAAGATGCTCCTAAAGAAGTTTCCATGATCACTGATTCTTCCTTCTCCTTGGCCCTCTTCTCCTCCTGGCTCCATGCCCTCCAGAACTCACCTGGAGTAACACGGTTTACTGAGATCACTGCGGAAAATCCAGATTAGTCTCACTTTCTAATCCTCCCACCATAACAGAGCAGCCTGCAAATGGATATCAGTGAGAAGGACTTTAAGCTTTAAGCGGGGAGGGAGAAGATGAAGGAAGACAGCATGAAAATAGTGAACTCTACAATTTAAAAGATCTTTTTGGTGTTATTATTGATGTTCCCTGTCTCTCTTTTTTCCCCTTTAATGTGTCGTTTGTATACGGCTGTGTCCCCAGACAACTGTCTGATTACATCCTGCTAATCACAAAGAGAACACACATGCCCTCCCAGGTCTTCTCCCCTCAATCACCACTAACTCCCTCGCCCAGAGCATAGAGCCTCTGTCAGCCATAACACACTTTCTCCATCAAACCATCCTCCTCCCTCTATCCCCAACACCATCCCCAATTATTTAGATCCTTCGATTATTTAGATCCTTCTCCTATGACAGGGACTCCCAGATAGATTCAGGGACCCCCGTGTTTTCCTTCCCCCATTACTGTAGTCAGTTTCTGTCACTCAGAGATTCATTTGGCTGCATCAGCCAGTCATCTGTGAATAGTACTGATGGTCATGAGTATGTAGACCTAGATTCAGCAAACACTAATGAGTGTTCACATTCCCTCCCCTTACCCCAACTTGCTAATAATCGCCTTTAAGTATCAGGCAGCCACCTTTCTGTTGTTCATGAAAATGTCTTGAGAAGAACTGGTTCTGTAAATCTCCAGTACATAATTTATACAGTTGTTGCTTCTGTCAATGATATTAACATACACACACACACACACACACATACACACACACACACACACACACACACACACACAAATAAAACAAGATTCATTCTAGACCAACTGAGATTACTAAGAATCAACTACGTATATGGTTTTATGTGTATATATGGCATCATAATTATCCTCAAGAAAATTATAATTCAATAGAAACAATTTCCCTCCCTCCACTTTCCCCCTCACATACACATTCATGCACACACCCCCACTAATAATTATTGCACACACAGGATATGAACAAACAAAGCCCCGTGAGGCCTTAGTGGAGTGCATTAAGCATAAGGGAGAACCTTTACTCAAGAAGATAACATCTGAAATGGGCTGGTAATAATGGGTATGATTTAGATGGGTAGTATGAGGAAAGAATTCCAGTCTAGGGGAACTACATGGACAAAGATACCTCAACACCAAGAAATTGGGAGAATCAGCAAATAATTCAGTGTTGACAGGAATTGGGAGCTTAATGGGGACTAGAAACAGATAAATCTATAGGTAAGTTACAGCCATATTATAAAATGGCTGTGAACGCCATGCTATGGAGTTTGGAATGAATCTCACAGGAAGCAAGAACTCTAAAAAGGTTGTAAAAAAAGAGAAATACTCTTATTTATCAAGAAAATGAAATGAGAAATCAGCATTATGAAAGGACCAGCATCCTCTTTTCCAGGCAGACTTCATTAATATGAAATGTAACCTTAAAAACCTCTTTCTAGCTCAGAAAAAAAGAGAGACAGACTGGGAAGAGCTGGGGGAGATTAAGAGAGAGGGAGACTTCAGTTCTGATTTTAGATCGGAGTGATTAAAGGAGTTCAGTGCTCTGTCCTACCTACTCCATTAAATATAAAAAGAATTCTCCATTTTTAGTTCTCCATTAACCCTAGCATCAGATATTTGAAGAGGAAATATTTTAAGGATCCTATTATGCAATGTTTTACTTTTTTCTTATTCTAAAATTATTTTTAATTATTTAAAAAGTACTATAGTTTAATTAAAACATTGTAAAAATAGATAACATTGAAGTTAAAAGATCCTCCTCTACCCCTGCATTCCCACCACCAGTCAATAAGTGATAAGAGACTATTTCTCTTTTGTAACCTTGATATGTAAAGTAAAAAGAAAAAGAGCCCTTTAAAGATTCTGAAACTTAAATTAGTTATTTGTATTAACACAGCAACATAGAAGTGTTTGTTAATTCAATGTTTATCGACCGGGTGTTAATAGGTATTCTATTAAAAGTTGCTACTAACAAATAAATTGAGATGGTGCTGGGTGATTTCTAGGTAGAGACAGCCAACTGAATATATGTATCTAATTTTGCTCCTTCTAGAAACTCTGCAAACACTACTGCAGAGGATTTTTTGGCTTAAGGTTTAGTATAAATACTCAAGAATTGGAAGAGAAACAATAATATTTTCAGAAGCTAGGAATTAGATGAACAAGTGATACATGCCTTAGTTGACTCAGTAAAGGTAAATCCTAAGCCAGCAGTGCAGAGAGCAAACAACCAACCTAATTTTACTTCAGAATCCTTTAAATATTTTGAAATTGGTGGAACAGGTACTTGTAGAAGAGGTAAGAATGTGTAGTGAAAAATTAATTTTACCTAAAGAGAAGTCTGGCCTTTGTCCCGACTCCTGGGAGGTAACCTCTAAACCCTTGGAATTTCTCAGTGAGTATTTTTTAATTTATGATGAGTCCCTCAGACCACACCTGACTGTTTATGCTGACAAGATGACTCAGGATGGGGGCTAGCTAGACAGAAAGACCAACCATGTGATGAGAGGGGCTGGGTCTTTGAGCAACCACAGGGGCAATCATTCAATCAATCATGCCTAAGTAATGAAGCCCCAATAAAAACTATGGACACTGAAGCTCAAGCTAACTTCCTGGGGTGGCAGTGCTATATGAGTACTGTCACACATCAATGACAAGAGGGTAACACATCCTTGAGGACATGGAAGCTTTGTATCTGGAACCTTCTCAGTCCCAGATTGCACCCTATGTGTTTATTCCTTTGGCTGGTTCTGATTTGCATACTTTTACTATAATAAAATTATGATCATAAGTATAGTATTTTCCTGAGTTCTGTGAGTTAATCTATTAAATCATCAAATCTGAAGGAGTCTGTAAAGACCCCCCGATTTTTAACCAGCTGGTCTGAAGTGAGGATAGCCTTGGGGACACCTGAACTTGCAGCCAGTGTCAGAAGTCTTGGGCAGACTGGCAATCCTGGAGGACTGTACCCTAAACCTTCAGTCTGACCTAACTCTGGGTAGAGAGGCAGTGATACATCAAGAATATTGACTTTGATTTTAAAAATGTTTAAATAGCAGACTCTAGGCATTTCTTAATCTATGCTGCTAGGTGGTTGCCCCCACTCCCAATTCTGGTAGAAGACTGGAGAATATATTCTCCAGAAAGGATCAATCAGAGACTCTTTGGACTTAAGGGCACTGGGCACAGTTGATGATAAAAGTACCGTGAAAACAAGGAAATTGAATTAACATAGTCATTCTGTGTGCTGAGACTCCCAGCCTTCTTCCCCAACTTGACTCTCCGAAGCCTTGACCCTCCAATCAAGAGACTAGAGATCTTCTCTAGGAGATATGATCAGTCCAAGAAGACAAGACACTGAAATTGGCACATTCAGATCACCCTATGGTGACATTCACAGTCAACAGGCCTGCCCACATATTCAGAGCATTCAATCGGCTTTCTAGTCTCCTACTCCTAAATATGATCAAGGATTAGCAGAGATTTAGGGAAAGCTCTGGTATGGATAACAGAACAAAAGCAGGCAGACAAAAAAACCTCAACCTGAAAAAAACAGATTACACAGAAGAAGATGATTTTGGTAAAAAAGAAATATTATCAGAGATAAGACACTGTATTCATGAAATGTATTATCAGAGATATTTATTTTTAAAAAAGAGGTATTCATAAAACAAAAAATAATTTTAGAAAAATAAATACGTGATAGCAGAAAGGGAAATCTCACTACGATGGCTGAAGACAAAGCTGAAGAAATCTCATAGAAAGTAAAGCAAAAAGGTAAATAGAAGTTAGGAGATAAAAGGAGGTTCAACAACTGGAGAATATTAATTCATGAAGGCAAAAGGAAATAGAAAGGAGAAAATCATCAAAGAAATATTTTAAGAAAATGAAGAACATGAGTTTCAAGATTAAAAAGACCCATTTAGTGTATGAAAATAGACACATACTACGGCACTTTATTTGAAATCTCAGATTAGAAAAAATGATCTTTAAGTTTAAGGTAGAGGCGTATACAAGTGTGGGGGTTCAGAATGAGTCACCCCAAGATGTGCCTCTGTGCTGTGCGAATTGTTTTGAGTTAAAAGCAACTTTAGCAGTGGCTCATGAGAAACTTCTGCTCCTCCCTAACTACTTAGAAGAACTTTTCTATGGGACAGAGCAAATTCTATTTACTAAACATCTGCTGTTCTTATTGCCCTGCATTGACCCTTTGAAGTCACCAAGGTACCTTACCTCATTCTTACCTCAGAATGTCTTATGTACCATGTTCTCTTTCTGTCTCTGAATTTCTTGTGCATATGGGATCTCTGACTCTTTAATGTATGCAGGGTTGCCATACATATGTTATGTATTAAATTTGGTTATTTTCTCTTGCTAATCTGTCTCATGCCCATTTGATTATTAGATCAGTCACAAAAAAAAAAAAATCTCTGAGGGTAGAAGAAAGTTTCTTCCTCTCCCACACAAAGAATCATAAATTAAATTGCTTTGGATTTCTCAACAGCAACTGTGATATTGTGATTTATAATAAGAACTATATATTTAGCCTTTGTGCCATTTCTAGCACAAAGCTTCTAAAATTCTTGGAGTTTCCTAAACACAAGAGCAATGGGAGCATCTTTTGTTATAGTTTTTGGTCTTTTGTCCTTGGTTTCTGAAATACCTCCAGAACCATAAAGGTGAAAGAAGTGTCTTGTTATTCATAACAAGATTCTTACAACCACACCTGAGCTTATGTTAATAAGGTGACTTTTGAAGAGCCTGTAAAAATGGGGGCTGGTTGCTAGGGAAACCAACCAAGAATAGAGGGTTGAAATTTTTAGTCTCATCCCTCAACATCTGAAGAAGAGAGAGAGGCTAGAAGTTCAATCACTCACTAAGGCCAATAATTTAATCAATCATGCCTAAGTAATGAAGCCTCTGTAAAAACTCAAAAGAACAGAGTTCAGAGAGCCTCTGGATTGGTGAACGAGAATACACCCACATGCTAGGAATGTGAAACACCCCAAACTCCATGGGAACAAAACCTCCTGTGCTTGGGACCCTTCCAGGCCTCACACACCCAATGTATCTCTTCATCTGGCTGTTCATTCATATCCTTGCCTATCCTTTGTAATAATCTAGTAAGTAAACTGTTTTTTTTTCTGCATTCTGTGAGTGGTTCTACAAATTAATTGAAACCGAGGAGGGAGTCAATTTATAGCCAGTGAGTCAGACCTACAGACAACCTGGACTTGCAATTGGCATCTGAAGTAAGTGAGGGGAGGGAAACAGTCTTGTAGGACCGAGCTCTGAAACTGTGGAATTTGACACTATCTTCAGGTAGATAATGTCAGAATTGAATTAAATTATAGGACACCCATTTGGTATCACACAATTGCTCGGAGTGGATAAAACTACCACAAATGTGGTGATCTGAAGTGCCATAAGTGAAATAGAGTATTGTGAGTAGGGGAGACACACAGGAATGTTTTTTTCCATAGCAGCAACATTGGACACTAGAAGACAGTTTTTTCCCTTTAAGAAAGAAAAAGAATTCTAGCATAGAATTGCATAGCAAGAATAATGTAAAGTGATAAACAATCAAATGTGGGGACAAAATATATTTTTAGATATTTTAGTTCACGCACACGCAATAACAATGTCCCACACACTTTTCTCATGAAATAGCAGAGTGTCTCTAGATTCTCTACCAAAAAATAAAAAATACAAAGAAGAGTAAACCAAGAAAGAGGAAGACATGAGATGCAGAAAAGAGGAGACCTAGAATGCCAGGGTGCTGGGGGAGGGAAATCTCAGGATGGCAGTTGTGTACCAGGCAAGGAAAGCATCCAGTCCAGGTTGTACCGGGTCAGAAAGCTCTCAGAAAGACTGTTTTAAACAGACGACTTTGAGGGAAAACCTGATGTGAATGAACATACCTACCTAGAAGAGATTTATTCAGCTGGTGGAGAATAGAGGGTTAAATTAGAGATGAACATGTAGAAACTAAGCAAATTATAAACTATACAAAGCTGTACAAAAATAGAACAGGAATCATATTACTCTATGTGGTTTAGCTAAAAATTGCATTTACTTATTCTTAATAATAAACATCAATGTTGATATAATCCAAATCAAAACATACTTTTACAGGAAGAACGCTGGGGGCAGGGGGGTCCATGTACATGTGCACTCCTGTGAGAGAAAGAGATGGTGAGGGGTAAGGAGCTAAATCAATTCTCATCTTTCATACTGAGAAGTCAATAGATAAAGATAAGAGAAAAATTACTCAGGAAGTAGCCCCACTATTGTATTGTTTCAAAATGGAGGTAGTTGCCAAAAGAATCAGCTAAAAGATGAAAAACAGCTGCCTCTGGAGAATGGGAAATGGAAAAGAAGAGGGCCCGGGACTACTGTTTGTCTTAAACCTCAGAACTACTTGATTCTTAACTATTTGTGTGCAAACATAAAACTTAAAAATATCTAGATTAAAAAATAAAAGATGGGGCTTTAATACTCTCAGGTGCATTGAACATCTCTAAATAGGGGATAGGAATATAGGGTGCATTAGTTCCCAAACTTCTTTGACTATGAAAATGATTATTTTTGTTGTTTGTTTTTTAATAGAGAATGGCACAGGACTGGGTAGGGGCACTCAGTTAAAATGTTAAGTTTAAAATTGTACCCACTCACCTTCTGAAACACTGTATTTTTTAATACAAAATGCTCACTGTGATTCAGTTCAATAATAAGGTTGTATTTATTTCACTCAAATATTCCTTTAAGAAAGAATTGCTTCCTATGAACTAAATCTGATCTCATGATGAAAGCCACAGATGGTTAAGTGATCAAGTTGAAGGTAAGGTTATTTCATTATTTGTCCAACAAGTAGGTATGTTCTGGAGTGAAGTACTTTTATTTTTGAAGACAACCGAATCAAGCTGAAATACCAGATAATGAACAAAAGCCAAATCTTTTAACTAACATTACATTTGTTTTTTTTGTTCATGCTGTAACATGAGAACACATCAAATAGCTACCCACACTGCTATTCTTTCATAAACAGAAGGCATTTTACGGGTGATGAACTCTCATAAAGACCAAGATTTTCAAAAGCATTACTTCCTATTCACTATTATTTCCTGCTCACCCTAACTTCCCAGACATGCAGAAAGGATTTTCTTTAGAAGATTCTGATATCAGATTAAAAAATACTAATAGGAGATGGCAAAGGCTTTTATTATCCAAAGTTCTGATGTGATCAGAGATCTTTCTGCTGAATGTTCTTTATTACAAAAAGAATAATTAATAGTCTGGTATTATGTCTGCTTTTCAAAGAAACAATTTCAAAAAGGTAAAATCTGTTTATTTCAAATACTTTATAACAATTTTGCTTAAAATACATCAAGTTCATTAAATACTGTGAAGTATTTCTGCCCAACCAGTCATCTAAATTGAAGGCATCTGATAAAGTATAACTTGTTCTGACAAGAATTGGTGTTTTAAAAACTAATTCCTAGAACAAATAAAAGTTATATACCATGGACCTTCCAAGAAAAATAAAATACATATTTTCTAGTGAAAAGCAGATAGGCAGAAACGCATGGGACATAAACCAGCTTAGCATAAATTCATCTTCATTGAATTTTTATCTTTTTCTTAATAAATTATATATTACTTTGCTTCATGAAATAAATAGCAATAATAGAAACTGCTGAGTAAGAGCTAATGACAAAAAGCCTCTAAAAGGAACCTAGCACACCCTTCATCAACCCTAGAAAATTAAGTATAGATTGAATATTACCAGATGCTTTACCAGATACTCCTTTCAGCAAATATAGAAAGACAGATTTTATTTTTTTTTAATTTAGGGTCCCCCCTAGATCACAGGAGTATAGAGGGCAAAAAAAATGCAGAACATTGTAACAGGCCAATTTATACTCTCTCCCCTCTGCCATAAGAATGCTAAAGCATAAGCTGAAAACAAAAACCCTCCAGCCATTTGATTTTATCACTTACCACTAACCAAGTCTATCTGTGGTCACCATCCAAGCACATGAGCATTATCCAAGGGTGGCTGACATCCAAGAGTTATTCAGACACTTAAAAGCTAACTATCCCTACCTTTTTATTTTAATGTTTCATATCTTGCTTTGTTAGCAATGTTTATAATCGATGTGACACTCAGAAATAATTGGTCCTTCTCCAAAAGGCTTTAGAAATCGTCCAATTATAATTTTTCAATTAATGCTTCACAGTCATATCACACATCACATGACACAGCTATTTTGGTCTTACTTAGTCATTTGCAGCCAAATACAATGAATCTCAGATAAATTCTGCTTGTCATAGTTTCTATTCATTGTGCCCTTTGCCATGATCCTATCATTGTTAATAGTTCTGTTTGATTCAAACACTGACTGGGATATTCAAGGTCCTTTGAATGAGTTTCCTCTACAAGAAGTGTTACTTCCTATGCCTGAAAACGAACAATCCAGAATATTTCATTAACATGCGGCTGACTCAATTTTTAACATAAGTGCATTTTGAATGACCTTTAATTAAGCTGGAGTCTATAAGTTTAGAGTTCTGTTTTATTTCATTTTTATCATAATGTAAAATACAAACAGCTGGGAGAATATGTTTTTCTCTCTGCTTCTCCCATAATGTGTGAAATAACATGAAAATTAGAAAGAACACAAATTTAGAAAGATTTATAAAGAAGAAAAGGAATACACTACTTCTGCTCTCTTTTGGTTACATTTGCATGGAATAATATCTTTTTCCATCCCTTCATTTTCTACCTGTATGTGTCCTTAAAAATGAAGTGAGTCTTGTATGTAGCATAGTTAGATATTTTTAAAATCCATTTAGCCACTTTGCATCTTTTGATTGGAGAATTTATTTGTTTGTTTGTTTGTTTGTTTAGGCAAGGCAACCTTTGGTTGACCTCACAGATTGCAAGGATCTTGTCAGCTTACAATCCTTTATTTTTTTTTTATTTTTTTACACCTGCATCACCTGGTCTTCCTAGGTGGTCTCCCATACCAAATACTAACCAGGCTTGACCCTGCTTAGCTTCCAAGATCAGATGGGATCAGGCTTGTTCAGAGTAACATGGACATAGACTTCATTGGAGAATTTAGTCTATTTATGTTTAGGGTAAATTATTGGTATGTAAGGACTTACTACTGCTATTTTGTTAATTGTTTTCTGACTGTTATTTTAGTTCCTTTATTGCTTTCTTCCTCTCTTGGCTTCCTTTATAATTATTTTTTAGTGGTATTTTTAATACCTTTCTCTTTATCTTTTGTGTAACTACAGAAATTATGATGCTTACATAAAGCATCTTATAGATACACCAGTCTATTTTAAGCTGATAATAATTTACCTTGAACTTCATAAAAAAAACTACACTTTTCTCTTCCCCTCACATTTTATGCTATTGATGTCATCACACTTAACATCTTTTTATTATGCATCAATTACCAAATTATTGTAGCTATAGTTATTTTTAATATTATTATTTTTTAACTTTTATACTAGAGACATAAGTGGTTTACACACCACCATCACGTCATTAGGATATTCTAAATTTGACTACATGTTTACCTTTACCAGTGAGTTTTATATGTTTTCATGTTGTTAGTGTTCTTCCATTTCATCTCAATAGACTCCCTTCAGCATTTCTTATAAGGTGATTCTAGTGGTGATGAATTCTCTTAGCTTATGTTTGTCTGGGAATTTCTTAATCATTCCTTCATTTCTGAGGAACAGTTTTGCCTTCAACACATATTTCTGTTTGGTGTTTCCTATGTTTCTATTTTTTATTAAACTCATTTTGCCCATGCATTGCTTTCTTGATTTTTAGTTGTCATCTGTGTTGCATTTCATTCACTTCCTTTAAGATGGCTATTTTTAATTATTTGTAAGACGAATTGCAGATCTCCATTTCTTTGGGGTTGGTTACTGAAACATTATTAGTTTCCTTTGGTGGCATCACATTTGCCTGATTCTTCATGATCCATGTAGACTTGGATTGGTGTCTGTGCATTTGAAGGAGCAAACACCTCTACCGATCTTTACAGACTCATTTTAGGAAGAAAAAACCTTCTCCTGCCTATTCCTCAGGTCAAAGGGATCACCTCCGGAATCACAGTTGTGCTGGATTGGAGCTGGTTATAAGGCTGTCACTGGCATGCAGTGAGATTGGTGGTTGGCATCTTGTTACCAGGGTCTTGAGTGGGTGTGGATCGTGCCTGGTCACTGGGTGGATGGAACTGCCTCCAGTATTTTGTTCAGTAAGGTGGTGCTGGGACAAGTGTGCACTTTGGGGTCCATAGTTGGGTCCTCAGGCAGTGGGCCTATTACCAGATGTATAGCAGATATAGCTCTCACCAGGACCCTGGGAAGACTGCTTTCTGATCACTGGATGGGTCCCTGGGCAGGCAGGACTGGCCCTGGACCATGCCCCATGGCTGTTTCAGGTTCTCTGTCACCTGGTTCTGGAGGCATAGATAGGCATGTCTCTTGCCAGGTCCCTGAGCAGGCTGGAATGGTCCTTGACTGTGACTAGAGGGGCTGAAGCCAAATGCAGGGCCCTTTCAGGATCTCCTGAGGTGCAAACATGAGTGCCTCCTGCCTGGTTCCTTTGCCAGTTGGACTGCTCATGAACTGAGGCTAGGAGGGCCTGAAAACAAGTATAAGACCCTTTCAAGATTTCCAAGGGCACAGATAGATGTGTCTGCTGCTTGGTCTCTGTGCAGGAAAACTTCTGGCAGAGTGAAGCTATGAAGAGACTGGATTACAGGACCTCAGGGTGCAAATGAGAGTGTCTTCCACTGGGACCTTGGACCCTCGGAACTCCTGACACGCTGACATACTGTGGCTGTGAAGAAGCTGGAGCCACATATAGGGCCTTTTCAGGACCTCCAGGGTTGCAGATGAGAGTTTCTTCTGACTGGTCCTTGTGCCAACAGTCCTGCTCACAGACTGTGGCTGGCAAGGGGCTACTGCCTGGTATAAGGCCCTTTCAAGGTCTCCAGGGAGCACAGACAAGAGAATCTCCTGCTGGATGAAGTCTCTGTACTTTTAAACCAAGTTTCTGGGTCTATATTACAAAAAATATATATATATGCCTATCATTTCACAGGGTTCTTATAACCTTACATATTTAAATTTATATATTTAACCTTATTTTATAAGGCTTATATTTAACAGGATCTCGGTATTCACGCGAAAAGGTAAAACACTGTTATTTTACTACAAAATTTAAAATATTTATCTTGATGAGGGCAGAACATTTTAAAATAGCATCTTGAGTTCAGACTATGAAGCAGTCACTTGAATTAAATAACACTGGTTTTTATTATTCAAAAAGTAATCTAAAGTCTTAAAATAACATATGCAATTCTTAAATACCTATTGAGTATCTGCTCAGTTAAGGCAATCACAGGGGCATACATAGTATGGATACACACAAAAATCATTACACTAAAAACCTAAGGAAATGCATGTGCATCGCATACAATAACACTGTTGGATGACATCAACCAATGACTAATAGAGGGTCTTCTTCACCTGTATATTGCATTATACCTTCCAAAGAATTCATCATCATGCAGATTTAACCCTTTCTTCTTCTTCTCTTTTACTTCTTTTTCCAGTATCACCAGTTATTTTTGTGTCCATGAAATGTTTCAAGAGAAAATTTTCCAAAATTCTCATTCTCAGGTTGTAATTGGATCAATTACTTCTATTTAAAACTGAACTGGGGGGAGCGGTTTAAAAATAAAATAATTACATCTGCTTCAAACTAAACATGCATCCAAATTTAGTTATCTGAACAAAGATAAATTTAACTCAGTGAATGGATTAGTCTGGTAAATTATTTAAGACCATTCGCTCCCTAGGGCAAGACTAAATAGAGATCTGAACTGCCCAGAAATTGCACTTTGGTCATTCTCTCTTTGTAACTTGGCTACAAAGTGAAAGAGCTTCAATTTTTTTCTCCACACTATGTGTAATAAACAATACCTAGAGAATAAGAATAAAATATATCAATATGTTATGTCAGCAGAAATTTTTCACAAGATGAGCTCTGACAGGCAGAACAAAATGTTCCCAGCAGAAGATATGGAGATTCTACACAAGCATAGATAGTAGACAGGGCATCATTTCCCAAAATGTGGTCCATGTAGTACTGGTCCCAAGAAGTATTTATAAGAAAATGTTTAAAGATTGAACGTCTCTGGGAAACACTGCTTACACACTCCCGCTATGGGAGATACACAGCACATATTAGCTCCTAGGAGTCTTCAGAAAGATACTTATTTCTGTTTAATTCAGTGTTTTCCAAACATTTTTCTGCATTAACAGAACTAGTGCTCCTTAGGACACTTTGGGGAACACTGCTCTAGAAGATTCCAAATGTTCTTTGTATACAAGAAGAGTGTGGATTCCAGACCTCATATGGACAAAGCAGGCAGGCTTTCCTACCCAGCGTCCTGGCCCTTTGACTTCAGCAGTCCCTGCTCTCGCATTCCCAGGCTCACTCAACCTCAAACTACCAGTATTAAAAAGAGAAAAGACTGTAAGTCATGCCTAGTTTCCCATTTTATTTACCTTTTAATTTCAACTCTGAATCTCTCATTCTGCTTTTGAAAAGCTTATGTCCTTTTCAGTATTTTCCTCGTTTCGGACTGGGACCCTTTATCTGGCATTCTAGATACTGGCTACCTAAATCTATGACTAATTTCTGACACTGGCATTGTTGGTGCTCAGTGTCTAAGTTTTCCCTTTGACCCTCTTGCCTGTCAATTTAGGTCTTACTTTGGGTTCATCATTCTTCCTGTCACAAAATCAATAAAAGCTAACCCCAAACTGTGACAAGGAGATATACAAATCCAACAATGTTTCTTGCAGCTTGGATTCATCCATCAGTCTATGAAGAAATGCTTGAAGAGCTTCTTCTCTTTGAGACATTATGCTAAGAGCTGTGGCAAATTCGAAAAGCATGCTAGCAGGGCACTTCACTTTCAGTTATGTTTGGGGGATGAATTAGAGCAGAAAGCAATGGAGAAATCTGTGTTTCAATAACTGTGAAATTCCCCCGTCTCATGGATGTATATTACAAGGATTTAAGAATGGCTTGCCCTGAAAACTTTTTTTTTTTTTGGTCTCTATGACCATCCCTTACTTATTTGATGCTATCCTTACATGGTATCTTTAGTTGATCAGGACAAGAAGCTGTTAAAAAGACAAATCAAAGCAGCATACCCACTCTTAAGGACCTCTGGATAGCCTTCACAATAGAAATCTAAGAGACACCATATATAGAATGGCAAGTATAGGATTGATTGCCTTGTTTACAATGAAAATCTCTGAATTCAAGACAAAGACATACAAAAGTGCATTGTCTATACCTATTCTCAGCCCATCCTACCATCTTTTTTCTTTAACCAATGGCATTTGTATTTGTTAAGAAATAATAGGACTAAACCAAGGCAGGTTGCTGATACCATCATCCCTGGCATGTGTCACTGAAGATCTACTGTGTGTATGAGCACATTGGCATAAGCTGATTCATTTTAGAAAAATCATTTCCTGGTGATTTGAGGAGTGTGACCATTGGAAGCTCCTTTGGGGTATTTAGCAATGAGTTTTTAGCTTCCCCTCCTAAGGATTCAATAGAGCCACAAGAGGAAGTGAGCAGTAAGTTTCTTTTGGCTGTAACATCTGATAAAATGGGATCCCTGAGTATTTATAATCCATTATTTTATGCAGACATAACCTTGCCCAAAGATACCTGTCAAAGTTGATGGTATAAAAGGGGAGAGTGGTATTGAGTTGATACTATGTGCACAGATTATGAGGTATGTCACATTATCATGGTAACATGTCATGACATTTAATTTACTTCCAAAAGATACAAAGAGGATGGTAAACTCTTCAAAATCGAGAATTATGTAACAATTTTGCATCCCACATATCGTCTCACTCAGACCCTTCTGCATGGCAGGCATGTGAGTAACAGGTATTGAATATGTGAATGAGTCAGGGAATAGGTAAAAGTGCGAGTGCATGAATGATTCAATTAGTGAGGAACTAAAGGCTTTATATGAATGAGCTGGCAGACGATTTTATGCTATATATTGAAAAAGTGGCTATGAAATTGTTAAAGAGAAAACTATGGAGAGGTTGAAAGCAGTGTTGGAAAACGTTTTATTTACTTATTTTTTAGCAACAATGGAGACTTTTGAGATAACACTCAATCTGGACCTTATCTCACAAAAACCAAGATACTCAAAAAATCTATCCTCTTAACAATGCAAAAAACAAAGCAAAACAAAAACAAAAAAACAATTCCTGGTATTAGCAGGCAAATGAAGCAGCCAGTATTATAGAAACATATTGGA
The DNA here is from genome assembly GCF_000325575.1 of Pteropus alecto. Taxonomy (NCBI): domain Eukaryota; kingdom Metazoa; phylum Chordata; class Mammalia; order Chiroptera; family Pteropodidae; genus Pteropus; species Pteropus alecto. Next base: position 5,922,282 of record NW_006431925.1, on the reverse strand, counting down.
AAAGAAAAAAATTATTTTAGACTTCTGAGGAAGATAGATAGACAAATGCTCTCATTAGCCTTTGCTCCCTCTCAAAAATTCCCACAAAAATATTACTAAAATTAAAAAAAAAAAAGAGTAAGAGATGTAATAATAATAAGAGAATTTTGGAAACCAGAATACAAACTGTCAAGAAATAACTGGTTTAGCAGATGTGAGAAAGCTAAATCTGGCAGTAGGG
>NW_006431925.1:5842414-5922043 GCF_000325575.1 Pteropus alecto | reverse complement strand
GCCAACTCAATTTATATATGGAGCCCTCAAATACCTTAGAATTGGTGACATCTTGTTCCCCTGTAAGTAGGGTGGCGTGGGCCTAAAAATAGGATAATTGTCTGCATGCCAACTTACGAGCCTGCTAGAACTCCAGATTTCCTCTGTTGGGAGTCTACCTCTCCCTAGAGAAAGTAAAATGGAGAGTTTCTGGACTAGAAAATACCAAACACACTTGAAATCAGGTGCACCTAACCCTAAACTGGGAAATTAGGTCAAAATATACCATTGAATTTTTAAATCTGATCTCTTCTTCCACTCAGATCCCAGAATGCTATCAGAAGGTCTTAATCCTCTAGTCAGGAGCTTGGAATCTGATCAAATCTAAAAGAAAGACCTAAAGATAATGTTGGGAGAGGCTCTTCCATCAGTAAACAACCCATATCACCCTAAAGCAGGATTTTCTCACCTTAATACTATTAACATTTTGGACCAGATAATTCTTTGTTGTGAGGAGCTGTGCACAGCAGGAAGTTTAGCAGCGTCTATGGCCTCTACCCATCAAAGCAGTACACCCGCCTTTCCAGACATGACAATCAGAAATGTCTTTAGATATTGCCAAAAGTCCACTGGGGGGCAAAATCACTCCTGGTTGAAAACCAATGCCTATAGTGAGGCTCACAGTTGGCATGTCTCTCCCACATACTCAGAGCTTCAAAATCAGCTTAGCTATTAACTGAAATTACGTGTGGGCGAATATAGATATGCTGGCAATTTATGCTTGAATTAATTAACCATTTGGGAAGCATAGTGTGGTTTAGTTCTTCTCAGTTAAAATCATTTTACACTTTATAAGATCTAAACATTAAAAAAAAAAAAAAACTTCCTAAACAAACAAAAAAGCGTCCTAAAAAACACCATTTAAAGTTAAAATATCCCAAAAGAATTGCAAAATAAAAAACAAAAAACTATCAAGATCATCTACCTATTAGAAGTAAATTAGGGGTTACTTTATAAAATTCTAAATAGTTTGCTGTTTTTCACTCAAGGAACATTTATTATCTTCATCATCATAATCATCATCTTAAAAAAATAAATCTCATCAGACATGGTGGATTCATTCTGAGGATACCTCTCAGGTTCTGGCCTTTAAGAGATGAGTATCCACAGTTTGAACATGAGGAATTTTATTACCTTTTACACGGTTTACTAGTTTTAACGTCGTATCCACAGTTTGAACATGAGGAATTTTATTACCTTTTACACGGTTTACTAGTTTTAACTAGTTTTTTCTAGTTTTGAATTAGAAGGGGAAGAAAACCTTTGCTGTTATGCTATATCAATTTGTGAAGTATATTTTGCATGTAAGAAAAACCCTTTTATGAGAACTACACAATTTCAGAGTAGAAAGGAACTTCAGGAGCCATCTGTGAAGCTCCCACCCCAGGAAGGAATTGCCACTGCAAGCAAGATTCCTGTAACATGTTCAAGGATAAAGGGCTGCTATTTTTGGAAGAAAATGGATCCATTGTAAATCAATTAGAAAGTCCCCAAAGTACCCAAACCTACTTTTATAACTTTTACCTACAAGTCTAGCCTTTAAAGAAAGAAAAAAGTATTTTTCTTGCTAATCCATTAGTTTCAGTTCAAGAGTTCTGGGGTCCTCCCTCCTCTATGTAGTTTTGCAGCTCTCAAAATATTCCTAATCCAAAGCACCATTAAGAAACAAGGAAGTAGAATAAGCTTCCTGAGACACCTGACAGAACATGCATGCCACCAAAACCTTCCCTACCTGCATCCAACTCCTTTCAAACACACTAGGTAGTTAGTATTTTCAAATTTTTGTATAAAACTAGTGTGTCCAGCATCATCCTCTCCATAGAAATTAGCCTCTACCAGTATCTATCCACCAAGTAGTGATTCTTATTTCTACTCCAAAGCCAGGAGACTAGAGGCACAAAGATCATTTTCCTCCCCTACATACACCTACTTGTAGATAATTTTAAACTACAGAAGAGTATGATTAACGGACCTGATTATGAAAAGAGGCTAACATCAAGTCACATGCAATTTACTTGTATTCTTAAGGAAAACTCTGCAGCAGATACCTGAGTTTTATTATTATCTTCAGAGCAACTTCTCATCCATCCAAGTGACAATCAAATGAGCTCTCAACAGTTAAAACCATCACCAAAGAACATCCTGTCTATTATTTGAATACTGAACACTTTTCAGTATAAATATTGTTGCTAATCGGAGACCTTTGACTTTGTTGTAATCATTTTGAAGGCTTTAGCCCAATTCAAGTCAATCATTCCAAAGTTTAATTTGCAAATGATTCGATGACTACTTTTACCGGTAATGCAATATTTGAAGACTCATTAAAAATTGTATTGTGCCCTTCAATAGACTTTTGTTCTTTTCTCCTCTTCCCTTGTTCACTTCCACTTGAATAATCCTGGCTCCCAGACAGCCAGTCTTGAAGAAGACCCTGCTCTCCCACCACTCCCCACCCCTAGCATGGTATGCCAAACACTAATTTTTATTCATGCTTTGGCAGCTCTTAGAAGCTTTACCATCTCTACCTTGTTACAGTTTGGGGGAGTTACAAGGCCAATAACTTGTGCAGGTTACAGAGGATCCTGAGACCACACAGAAGGAGCCTCCTCTGATGCCACTTTCCTGCACATCATCAGTAAACATCTTTATAGGATCTTGGCATGTTTCTGGTGCTTCAGTTCCTAATAGGCATTAAAGCCATATATTTTACTCAGATTCATTCTACCTACCATTATGGAAGCTTCGTGTTCTCCAGTTTGGTATTTTCCAACCCAGAATCCTAAGGGATTTGGTTGGTTGGTTTTTGTGTGTTATTGGTGTTGACCACAAGAGTGAGTTCCATGCCATTGTTCTGAGGTTACCTCATACCATTTGTTAGAGAGTCTTTAAGTCTAAGACTATGAGTTTCCTGAAAACGACTAGGAAGTGGAACAAAAATGAGAGAGCTTATAAGGTAGAACAAAGGAAGAAGTAGAGAAACTCTAAGAGAATCTCAAACTACCTCACCAACATGCAGTGATTATTCAGTTTTTGTTGTTCTATGAAGGTGCCTGCACCTCTCAGCAAGTCAGCCTCCCCAAGTGCCTCTTTCAGGACCAGCGAGGTGGGCTCAGCCTTTTCCATCATCCTTAATGCTCTGTGGAGGGCAAGGCTCCTCTCTGTGCCTGTGTGGAGATCTCCACAGACACAGTTGAGCTGGTGAACTGATGCTGCCCAGGCCTGAAAACAGTGTGGACTGAATGGTTTGTCTAATTCTCTGAACATAAACTTGGCAGGAGGTTCTTTGAGTTACCAAGCAACTGAAATCTGATATGAAGCCTTTAACAAACTTTTCCATAGATTACTAAAAGTTCCCAGAAGAAATTTATGTCTGGTCCAGTGAAGAAAGAAGGAAGAAGTAGCCAAGAAGGAGATGGGGAAAAGAAAGCCAAGAGAGCAAAAGGAAGCAGCTTGTCCTTGAATCTTATAGAAGCAGGAAGAAGAAGAAGGCAGAGAAACAGGAGACTCTTGTGTGAGCGGTAGAGACCCCCGAGAAGGAGAATATACATACAGGATAGTACAAAATGATCCCAGAATGGCATTTCCTGAAAGCTCTAAGAAGCATTTTTTTATAAATGGGCACGTATCAAATTTTATTACATTGGAGCTCACTGACGCGTTAATTCGTGCTGCCCAATCAAGAATTTTTGTATAGACCGCCCACTGTCTCTGTCCATTTAAATGTGCTTCTTACTAATGCATCATTGTTTGGGGTTTTTCTACATTAATTTATGATCTAATTACATTTGACAACCAACATTATATTAGTTTCAGCTGTACAACATAGTGATTAGATATTTACATACCTTACAAAGTAATCACCCCAATAAGTCTAGTACCCATCTGACACAGTACATAGTTATTGCAATATTATTGACTATATTCTCTATGCTGTACTTTTACATTCCCACGACTATTTTTACAACTGCCAATTTGTACTTCTTAATCCCTTTCATCTTTTTCACCATCCCCCACTCCTTCCTCCCATCTGACAACCATTAATTTATTCTCTGTAACTATGAGTTTGTTTTGTTTTTTCATTATTTTGTTTTTTAGATTCCACATACAAGTGAAATCATATGGTATTTCTCTTTCTCTGACCTGTCTGACATATTTCGTTTAGCTTAATACCCTCTAGGTCCACCCACATTGTCACAAATGGTAAGATTTTATTCTTTTCATGGCTAAGTAATATTCTATTGTGTATATGTACCACTTCTTTATCCATTTGTCTGTCAATGGACACTTAGGTTGCTTCCCTATCTTGACTATTGTAAATAATGTGCAATAAGCACAGGTGTGCAAATATCTTTTCAAATTAGTGTTTTGGATTTCTTCAGATAAATACCCAGAAGTGGAATTCTTGGGTCATATGGTAGTTCTATTTTTAATTTTTTGAGGAACCTCCATACTGTTTTCTACAGTGGCTGTACCAATTTACAATCCTACCAACAGTGCACGAGAGTTCCCTTTTCTCTACATCCTTCCCAACACTTGTTTGTTAATTTATTGATGATAGCCATTCTGAGAGGTGTGAGGTGATAGCTTATTGTGGTTTTAATTTGCATTTCCCTGATGATTAGTCATGATGAGCATCTTTTCATATGTCTATTGGCTATTTGTATGTCTTCTTTGAAGAAATGGCTATTCATGTCATCTGTCCATTTTTAATTGGATTTTTGGTTTTTTGGATTTACTTATGTATTTTGGATATTATCATCTTGTTGGATATATCATTGGTGAATTCTTCCATTCAGTAGGTTGTCTTTTTGTTTTGTTGACAGTTTCCTTTGCCTTGGGAGACATCCCCCCCAAAATATTGCTAAGAGTGACATCTAAGAGTTTACTGCTTATATTTTCTTCTAGGAGTTTTATGGTATTGGGTCTTACATTTAAGTCTTTAATCCACTTTGAGTTTATTTTTGTATATGGCGTAAGAAAGCAGTCTAGTTTCTTTCTTTTTCTTTTTCTTTTTGCATGTATCAGTCCAGATCCCAATATCATTTATTGAAGAGACTGTCTTTATGCCTCCTTTGTCATAGATTAATTGACCACATGGGCATGGGTTTATATATGGGCTCTCTATTCTGTTCCATTGATCTATGGTCTGTTTTTATGCCATACTATGATGTTGTGATTACTATAGCCTTGTAGTAGAGTTCGATATCAGGTAGTGTGATACCTCCAACTTTGTTCTTCTTTCTTAAGATTGCTTTGGCTATTCAGGGTCTTTTGTAATTCCATATACATTATAAGATTATTTATTATATTTCTGTGAAAAATGCCATTGACATTTTGATAAGAATCTCACTGAATCTGTAGATTGCTCTGGGTAGTATCAACATTTTAATAATGTTAATTCTTCCTATTCATGAGCACAGTATATGCTTCCGTTTATTTGTGTCTTCAATTTCTTTCTTCAGTGATTTATGGTTTTCCAAGTACAGGCTTTTTATATCGGTTAAATTTATTCCCAAGTATTTTATTCTTTTTGATGCGTTTGTTTTCTTAATTTCACTTTCAGATATATCATTATTAGTGTATAAAAATACAACTTATTTCTGATTATTAATTTTGTATCCTGCTACTTTACTGAATTCATTTATTAGTTCTAATAGTTTTGGGTAGAATTTTTAGGTTGTCTCTATAGTATGTCATCTGCAAATAACAACAGTTTTACTTTTTTTTAGGAAGCAGTCTTACAGCAAAAAGAGAAAGCTTCTAAGGTTTTCATTCATTATAGAGAATTATGGGTCCTTCCTCCATTTTGTTAAAATCACTCCACTCAGCCACTCACCTCAAGTACACAGCTGTCACAAAATCTGTAATAGGAGGCTACTGTGCCTGACAATCTCATACAGACAGACAAAGAGTAGAAAAAACAACGTGAGAGAAACAATTAGCAAGGATATAAGGGTTTACCTCCTCTAGCTTAGAAAGCTTTCAATTCATAACTTAATGTCTTGAGCAAGGTTCCTTCGTGGTGCTCCTCTAAATCTATTCCTTACCATTCTCTGTGCCCCTGGTATACACAATATGGGATGAATGTTTGCAGAGAATTTGAAAACAATAATAAATCAACCAAAAGTCAATCTGCTTTTTATTAACACTATGACTAAATTCTAAAACCAAGAATTGCTGCAGTCTTTTGTTTGTTTTACTTTTTTATCTTTATTTTTCAATTAGAGTTGACATTCAATATTATTTTATATTAGTTTCAGGCGTACAGCATAGTGGTTAGACATTTATATAATTTACGAAGTGATCCCCCCCAATTAGTCTAGCACCCACCTGGCACTACACGTAGTTATTACAATATTACTGACTACAGTCCTTATGCTGTACTTTATATCCCTGTGACTGTTCTGTAACTGCCAATTTGTACTTTTTAATCCCTTCACCTTTTTCATCCAGCCTCTCTACCGGTCCCCGCAATCTGGCAATTACCAGTTTCCAGCATCTACAAGTCTGTTTTCGTTTTGTTCATTTTGTTCCTTAGATTCCACAGTGAATCTAAGTGAAATCATATGGTATTTTTCTTTCTCTGTCTGACTTATTTCACTTAGCATAATACCCTCTAGGTCCATCCATGTTGTTAAATTGCTGCAGTTTTAATAATATGTATGTAGGTGTCAAATTCTCTCTCCCTTTCCCCACCCTCACTCACTTGCTCACTCACTTATTCAATCAATAAATGTTGTATTCTACATGAAAGTTAATTTATAGTGCTTCCAGTCACACTGTCAGCCTGACACAGAGACCCAGCTACAGGCATTCCTTTTCCAGAATAAATTCTAAGGGTCCAAAATCATTGGAGACTGCTACAGGAGCAATTCTTGCCTCCAACCCGCAGAGTACTACATATCCCTTGTTTAAACAGTAGATTAGGAATAGTCACTGTAAAGAGGAAGTACCAAAACTTGAGTTACTTCAATTCTGCCATTCTGTATGACCACTTGGAATTTTTAATTCATGTTTAATATTTAAAACAGTAAGACAGAGCACAAATAGTAAATCAGAGTGCAACTGTAATGCCTCTGTTTGATAAATGCAAATTTAAGGTCATACATGAAATAGTTTATCAAATTTTAATAACTTTAACATTGTAATTTATTATTTCTAATTATTAATTATATTTATGGTAAAGTTTAAGGATATAAAAAAACAGTGATTATGACTGATTATCTACATGATTATGGAAAATAACTGTCCTATATGGGCAAAGGGAGGGGGGGTAAAATTATTTGTTCTGGGTGTCAAAGATGCTACATAACCATTACCTGTGCAGAGCACATAAACAGTCTCCTTTGCTGGTGGAAATCAGGAAAGGAGAAGAGCGAAATTGAGGCACTCATCTCTTCCCTCCTTACAAGCTTGCCCCAGTCTAACAACATCATTTGACTTTTTTTCTCCATCTTTATTGAGGCATGATTGACAAATAAACAGTGTATAAATTTAAGGTGCACATCATCGGGATCTGATGTTTTCATCTAGATGAAATGATTCCCCCAATCAAGCCAATTAACCTCTCCATCACCTCATATATTTTCCTTTTGTTCGTGTGTGGTGAGAACACTTAAGATATATTCTCTTAGCAACTTTCAAGTATATAAGACAGTATTATTAGCTGTAGTCACCATGCTGTACATTAGATCTTGAGAACTTATTCATCTAGCATAACTGAAACTTGATACTCTCTGACCAACATCTCCCTATTTCCCTTCTCCCATCCTCTGCCCTTGGCAACTACTCTTCTACTCTTTTCTTTCCAGGAGTTGGGGGTCTTTTAGATACCATCTGTAAATGAAATTATACAGTAATTGTCTTTGTGAGGCTTATTTCACTTAGCATAATATCTTCTAGGACCATCCATGTTGTCACAAATGACAATATTTCTTCTTTTTATGGCTGAATAATAATCCATGGTATAAAATTCTAATATACCACATTTTCTTTATCTTTTCATCCGTAGATGGATATTTGGGTTGTTTCCATATGTTGGCTATTGTAAATAATGCTGCAATGAACATGATAATGTAGATATCTCCACAAGATAGTGATGTCATTTCCTTTGGATATATACCCAGAAGTGGGATTGCTGGATCACGTGGTCATTTTATTTTCAGTTTTTCTGAGGACAGTCCATACCGTTTTCCATAATGGCTGTACTAGTTCACATTCCTACACTATCCTTTTACTTTGGCCAGAGTTTAGAGCTCCTATCAAAGAGACTGTCCACACAGCTCATTCTCAATATTCTCTCTCTCTCCCCCGCTCCCTCTCTCTCTGTTTCTAGATTATGATTATTGCTTGCTCCTCCTGCCAGTTCAGACCTAGGGGTGGACGGGTACTGCCCTCATCTCTAGTAGCCTAAGAATGCTGTAGTCTCCCTTGTCATTTCTCTATACCCTGCCCGCACCTTCATAAATTTAGTTTTATTTTAACTCTCTGAAATTTACCCAGTTTATATGTATCAACTATTTCCTGCTATGACTCTGACTCATATATATTCTTACTCTTCATCACCCCAATTTCCATCACAACTCTTCGCTATCCCAGGCTCAAATGAAAACTTTTCTCTTCCTTTACTATGTATATTCCAATTCCACGGGCTCTTAAGATCCTGGAAATGAAGCAGTTGATACTAGTTGTTTAATTACAGTTGCAGTTTTTAGGGAAAATGGTGGGGGAGGAATATCACAGGATGTGCACTTAGCTGAGGAATCTCGGCAGCACAGTCTCAATACATCACCTCCCTTCTCAAATGTTTGCCAGTCACCTCATAAAAATAACATTGGACAAATTGCCTCATTTAGCATAACCTCTCCCTCCACAAAAATCACTTCATTATTTTTCTGCTTCTCTCAAAAGTAGGAATTAAGAATGCACCAATCATACAATCTCTGTATATTAAATTTATACATTCTGGGATTTATCTAAAACTTTCATCATTTTAAAAGGGCTAATCTTAAAGCTAATGGAAAGAATGAATTTCAGGTAGTCCTGACTTCTATCTGTCCACATCCTCTGCATTTTATTTCATCCTTCTCCATGTTAAATCAACTAAAATGATGACAAAAGATGCTACTAAAAGTTTTTCTTAGAATGAAGCATAATTTTGTCAATATATTTTTTAAAAAATATTTTTTATGGGAAAAAAAAGGTACATACTCTGAAATTCAAAAGATCTTGATTCTCTGTCCTTGTAAAATAACTAAAATACTCTCACAGTGTGAGAAGTTGACCTCAGAGTACCAAGCAAACTCAAGTAAGAAAACATAGAATTATACCTAGTAGACAGTAAAACTGCCTAATTTCTGCAAAGCAATTCATCAATCTGATCTGACCCTAATGTGATTAACCAGGAGAGAATTTGGTGGTGGAAAGGGCTATTGAAGATACAATTACCATGGCTAATCTGTATTGGTGAAAATGAGAGGTAGAGTTGAACGACAGCAACGAAAGCAATAATAATAGCTAACACAGGCACTGTTTTAAATGCTTTACATGCACTGACTCATTTAATCCTCTGAGCAACCCCAGGAATTAATCACAATTGCTATTCCCATTTATAGATGAAGAAACAGATTCAGAGAGTTTAAGTAATCTGTCCAAGTTCAGATAGCTTGAGTTTATAGTTGACATAGTGGAGCCATTTTAAAATAGACCTATGGCAGCCATTCCAGTGGAACTGCCTTGGATATCTTACTCCTTGAACTTCTGAAATGTTTGAACTAGGCAAATAACCTTTGGACTGAGCCAAACTACATTGTCTTACAAGCTATTGTTTATATAGCTAACAGGAAATCAGACTTCCTCACCACAAGGACTGATGACTATGGGCATTCTTTAGAATCAGCAACCAGCCGTGTATAGCTAAAGAGTAACAACTTGTTAACACCAGTAGAAATTTTATTCACATAACTATTTCCCTTCCCTTCTCAGAAAAACCCCTTGCCTTCACTCCATAATTGAGACACAATTTGGGTTCTGCCTGTATCTATGCCCTAGATTACAATTCTTTTTGATCTGAAATAAATGCTTATTGCCTCTCGTTTTGGATTTTTATTTTTAAAGTAACACTAGTAAGTGACAGCTAAAATTAAAGTGCAGGCCATCTGGCTTGGAGCCCATACATCTAACCACTAAGATACACCATCTCTACTGGAAGTTCGGTTCATAGTCCTTTTAATGGTATGCAATTAAACACACACACACACACACACACACACACACACACACACACACACATATACACACAGTCATCTTATCATAGTACATGAATTCCATTTAATCTTTGCTTCTTTCAGGACCGATAACTAAAAATGGGAACTGAGGCATGCCAAGAGAACTCTTACTACACCATTTTTGAGATCATGGGCATGGCATCAAGACCTAGTTTTGTCAGGAAGAAAAGAAAATGAGTAAACAAGTTCAGTAAGACAGCTATGGTCCCTTTCCACAGAAAACGTTTACTTTACATTCAATTTCAGGGAGTTTGCAGAAGCTCTGATGCCCACCCATAGGCCCTATGTGAGAAAACTATCTTAGATGTTTTCTGAATCTACAGTTTTACATACTTTTCTTTTTTAAAGGGAATCAATCAATGAACTAATATTTATTGAGTGACTACTACATACAAAGCACTGTGCTGAATCTTATACAAGAAAAGATACTATACAGGCCCTGCCTTTAAAGAGCTACATAGTCAAGTTTGCAAAATAACGCAGGATAAGATAAGAATAGCGTCATTATTACCTTCGGGTACTCAAAAGAAAACAATATTACTTGTAGCTTGGGCTGTCAGGCAAGGCTTCAAAAGAAGACTTGGACTATGACCTGGTCTAAAAAAAATGATTAGGATTGAAGAGGAAGTAAGAAAAGGCATTTGATATCAGGAAATAATAGAATTCTTCATTGTAATACTTGCCCAAATTTGTGGGCTGAAAATTTTTATTTTATAATAAATGTTAGCTATAATTATTGAGAACCTTATTCTCCTATCAGATAGTGTGCTTCATGCCACATCAGTACCAGTCTGTTCACCTCAGCCCAACAACCTTCTGGGAGGACAGCACACAACTGGAAGCCCTTGGCCTTCCCTCTCAGAAGCCAGCCAAAACATGCATTGCACTGTTAACTTATTACCCTATGGTCAGAGGAGCCAACAGATAGAAATTTATCTTGATTCCGAGGTAGCTTTGTATCTCATTAGCAATCCCATGAGCTTCCACTCCTTTCATTCAACTGTCAAGAGCCCTTGATGTTTCAAATAAAGAAGCTGTCCAAACTAGGATTAACAAGAAGGGGGAAAAAAATCACCATTCCCTTTCTCAGACTCCATGTGGAGGTGCTGAGCTGGCTCAGCTCCCTACAGAGCTCCCTTTTTCATTTTCTTTGCAATCCTAGTTACGATTCAGGATCCAGGCTTTTGCATCATGTGGCCTTGATTCTTACTGCAGTTCTTTCCAGCAAAAATTCAACACAGAAGAACAGGATGTATTTGAAATTCTAGTAGAATCAATGTTGACTTGATTGGGGAATTCTAGAATTCTAGAAATTGGAATTAATGTCTGGAAGGAGACAGATTAAGTTACTAATTAACTAAGGTTGCCAGAAAATAACAATGTATAGAAATAGACTACATGAGGAAGAAGATATCCAGTAAAACTGTCATCGTGCATTCAACCAGAAATAGATCCTGCAGTCCCACATGTGTAAATGAGATGTGAGTTTGAAGTAGTTTCCTCCTTTCAAGGGATTCGCAATTTTGACAGTGTTTTAGCATATCCCCAGAGGACTAGGTGAGATTGGTGGTGGTGTTTGGGGCTGGGTGGAGGGGGTGAGGTTAAGCAGAGAAAAAAATTATCACAGAAAATTAGTAGGTCAAAAAAAGAAATCAAAGCATAATTTATTTAACATTAACTCAAATATTTCGGCCCTGTATAGCTGGGGATTTCAGAGAATAAGATTTAACATACCAATACAATGGCTGTATCACTTAGAATATTTGAGGCTGTAAATAATCAGGAAACTCTGACTCAAACTGTATTTAAATTTTTTATTAACTTTTCCATTTATACAATATCTCACATAATGAAATAACAGAGGTAGGGTAGTACCTATCCAAGGAGGATCTATCAAAATTCTAGCTCTGCTGCCCTGAGATTCTCTTGGCTCTGCCCTCTACCCTAGATTGGCTTCATCCTCAGGATGAGACAAGATGCCTGTGGCAGTTCTAGCCATCACATTTTGACACAATGTCCAGAGGAAAAACAGGACCAGCTTTTCTTGTGTCTTTTTCTTATGACTGAGGTAACCTTTCCTGGAAGGTCTCGGCACACTTCCCCTCACATCTCTTCCTGCAGATTTAGATCACTTGCCCCTTCCTAAACCAATAGGAAGAATGGGATTACCATAATCGCTTGTCAATGTGTGGTCCCCCAACCATCAGCAGTACCTGGGGACAAGGAACAATACAAACTACTGGAACCAGCTCCAGACTTACTGAATCAGAATCTCTAGAGTTGGGGAGCAGCAATCTGTGTTTTAACAATAATTGCAGGTGATTCAAATGCACTTAAGTTTGTGAACCACTGGTTTAGACCAGAGTGGTGTGCGTGTTGGATTTGCAACCACAATGACCAGGGCATTCATCAAAGGATGAGCTGTTGAGGCAGACCACAACCACTAAGATGATCAGGAGTTACATTCAACCAGCAGTTTTGAACCCTTGCTCTATTCCAACTCTCGTTTTCTTTTTTTCTTTCTTTTACCTTCACTATACCCTTTAATATTCATAGCAACTCTGTCAGGTATTACCGTCTCCATTTTACAGATGAGGAAATTGAAGCTCAGACAAATTAAGTTAACTCATCTAATTATAAACAGCAAAGTCATGATGTGAACTGAGATCTGATTCTAAATCTAGATTTCATTTCATTATGCCAAAGCTAAAGGACATAGGCCGCCCTAGTTCATATCTCTATATTCTCTGAAGGCTCTAAATTCCTTGATATTCACATTTAAATGAAGACTGACCAGAGAAATATCCTGAAGTCTACAGTCTGTCTTCGGTTCTAGAATTCTAAGAGATTTCCAGGATGTGAGGCCTCCCTGAGGGTTCTTACTGCTTCTTAGAGCCCAGAGTCAACCAGGCCTCAAGAGATGGCCCAGAAATACAATAGAGATTATTTTTTCCTTTCATGAATGGAAGGGAAAACCTCTATAGGCCTAAAACCCAGATAAATATGAAAAACAGGTGCTCAAGTTTCTGTTACTCTAGAGGTCATTGTCATTCTGAGTAATAAAAGGGTTTGTGGGTAAAAAGATAGAGAGAATGGCCACAAGATGGGGCAATAGAACTGAGATTCGTATATTGAGCCTGGACCTTCAAAAGGAGCTATACTCTGTGAAAACAGGTGGACTAGAAAAAATTCTACCCACAGAGAGAGGCAACAAGGAACCTTCTCTATCTCCAGCAGAACTTTAAGGGAGGAAAAAATTCTCCCCTGATAATTTGTACCCACTGGCCTGCCCTCATGTGGGTTTGAGACATGGGTTTATACTACCTGCAAGGGCAAGTATATTCCAAGCAAAGTTATCATAAAAATTGGTTCTAAGATTGTCATGGCCCCTGAGATCCCAGCTGAAAAAAAACAGAAAGCCTCTTTGTAAAGACTATATCCTCAACTCAGGCCACACAGGGTTCCCACAGATAACAGTTTGCAACCATAAATCACAAAACCTGAAAGAATATGTCACCATGGCCAAAAATTAGCAGACACGACAAATATGAACTTCACATAATAGAATTAACAAGACAGCAGGTTTTAAATTATTTTTTTTAATTTCAGAAGGATTTCAAATTATGCAAAAAGAACAAGATACTGAAAAAGAAAAAGAAGAACTGTGCAGGAAAAAGACACACAAAAGGGAAAATTTTCAACTTCTATCATTCTCAATGAGAAATGTATGACCTCAATGAGAAATCGGCCTGGGCTGGAACTGCAGTTGTCAGAGAAAGTAGGGAAACTCACAGTTAATCATGTTGTTCCATAAAGCATTTTGTGCAGGTCAAGATGGCAGAGTAGAAAATCGTCCAAAGAATGATAAGGTTATGACAAAAGTGCTTGGAATCATCGTTGGAATGTTTTCATTACTTATAATACTTTTATTTTGTACATGCGACATGAAGATCACCATAAAAAGGGTAAGATGCACCCCCCTCCCAATAAAGCATTTTGTAATTTAAATATCAAAGCAGGGAATACTCAAAATGTCCTGCTCAAAATGGTATCCAGTGCCCACCCCTACCATGACATAGAGAGATTTGTACCTGTCCCCTGTTGTAACATGGTAAAAACCTGCACAACAGTTAAATGACTGGTGATGGCATTTTTGAGAGTATAGAGGGATCACTTGATGAAAAACTGTGAAATCTCTTGCTCTGCGAAATCTCTTTATCATAGTTTAATATTTCAGCTTTATATTGATATTTTACAGTGTTTCACAACAAAGGCCAACATTTCAGAAATTAACCATATTAAACTCAAACCTCTGATTATCTGAGTCTTGTCTATCAAAATTATTATAGCTTTTTGCTCTGATGCCTTAAGTGAGGAATGTTTCCTTAAAAATTTATTTCTGATAACTTGTAGAAATATAAAGGTAAAAATACAAGGTGCAGAGGTACCATCAATTTCTACCAAATAAGAATTTAATTCCAGTGTTGGAGAAATATGCCTCCATGAAGGCCTGCTGTTTAGCAATCACCATAAATTTACTTATTAATAGAGATTGCCCACAATTTCTGTTGGCTAGACCTAGCAGAAGCCTGAAACCATGGGAGAGGCCTGATTATATCACGTGGATGGCTGAAAAGCATAGGGATTGCGTCATACCATGCTCATCAAATTTAATGTTTCTGTATTAATCCATTCCTGGCTAAGGGAAAGGCAGGTTTCTCTCTCCATTTCCAGCACGGGTGAATCACTTGGCCAAACCTGACGCCAAAAGAAAGGAAAAGGGCGACTTGAAGCCGAGAAGCCCTTGTCTGACTCCGCCTCTGTGTGAACAAACATCTGATTTAAACAGAAACTTGAGGAAGCAAAGATTCCATGTCAGGGACAAGTCCTCACACCTGCCATCTGCCAATTTTCTTCTATCACAGGTCAGAGACAGAGCTCCTCTGCATTTGGGACCACTATTTGCTGCTTGAGAAGAAAGCATGGAAGAAATCCTGGCCCTTGCATGAATGCCAAGTATCTTTCTTATTTAAGAAATAGTTATTCATCTAAATGAAAGCTATATAAAGGGCAAGAAGTTTCTATTCTCTTAGAAAGTAAGAGTTTATCCATAACACAAAGGTCTCCTTTGTTATAAACTTGGAGTTGATGTATCTACAGAGGGAGCAAACACTTGAAAGCAAAAGCAACATTGCCAAATTAACTATAGCAGTATCAGAGATTTACTTTGTGGTTGGCATAAAAAGTAGAAAGTGATGGGTGAATAGTTCCCCTGTTCAGAAGCCTATGGCTTGGAAGAGGAGACTTCAGTGCTGCCATGTCCCTAAATGACAAGTTACCAAAGCTTCTTAGCAACTAGGTGAGCTCTTACATAATCATCATCCCAGGTTAGTTTAAGCCTTCCTTGTATTATTGTACCTACCGTTGTCTTAAAACATCCAACCACAAGAGCTTGGCAGATAACTTTTTTTTTTCCTTCCAGTAAGTTAATCAAGTATTACTGAGTGCTGACGGTGTGCTTAGAACTGTGTGTTAAATTCTAAGGGGAGAAAAGATATTCAAGTCATAGACCCTCTCCTCATGAAGTATTTGGTTCATGTAAGAACACAATTGTGTTTTTGATACCTTGTCCCATTGTGTGGGTTTTCCTGCCCAGCCTGCTTTGAGGCGCTCAATGGCTCATCCAAGAACAGCTAGAACTCCTTTATTGGCACCATGGCCCTGCCCACCACCCTTAGCTTATCCAGACAGAAATGCAGAATATTTGGAAGTCTAAGGGAGTGGTTCTCTGGGTGTGACCCTGGACCAGCAGCACCAGCACCACTGGGAAACTTAATAAAAATGCAAAATTTCAGGCTCCACCCTGGGCTACAAAATCAGAAGCTCTAGGACTGAGTCTCAGCAATTTGTATTTTAACAAGTTCTTCAGGCAATGGTGATGTATGCTCAAATTTGAGAAGCACTGGTCTAAAGGATCTACTTTTTAAAGCTCTTCTACCTGCCAACTGCCTTGCATTGTTTCCACTTTCTACCTATTCGAAACTAAAGAAGGTTTGTTTTGTTTTGTTTTTTGTTTTAACAAGTTATGACACTTTTGGCTACAAGTCACAGCAGACACTTATCAAACTAGCTTAAACAATGAGAACATTTATTGGCTTATGTAACTGGAACACTAGCATAAGGGCAGGTTCCATGGTTGACCTAATCTACCAACCCTGGCTTGGTTTCCCCAGAATTCTATTAATTCTGTCCTCATCTGAGAGTTAACTTCACCCTTAAGCTGCCAGTGAGATGGCAGCAGTAGTTCAATCTCACATGTGCACACAAAAGCCTCTAGTGGAAGAGAGAGAGGGTTCTCTTCCCCCAAAAGAGTGAGGGAAAACATTCCCAGAGGTCTTTAGCACATCTTTCCTCTTTTATCATTGGTCCAAATTGTGACACAAAGTCATTCCTGAATTACAAGCAGGAAGGATGGGATGGACCAATCAGGCCCATTCCTGCATCTGGGGGTGGAGTCAAGCCCCCACCCCCCCCAACCCGCCCCATGGGTACCTGCTCCATGTAGAGGGAGAGTGGATACCAAAAGGAAATCAGGGTTCCATTAAGGAGGAGAAGGAAGGAATGACTGATAGGTAGACAACCCCAGCCAACTTATTCTCAAGAACATGCTCTTTGGAAGGGAAATCATCTGTTCTTGACATGTTAAAGCTAAACACTCTGAGGCTGGCAAGCCAAGACCACAAACTCCAGCCTTTGACACTGAATGGCAACTAGTCTGGAGTTAAATTTATCAAATATCATAGGCAAACTTGGGAGTTGAGTGGAAAAAGAAAACTATTTACTTTTTGTTTCTCCTCCCATCATTCTCCCTCTTCTCTCACCTCTAACAATATAGTTTGCTGTTGACTAGCAGAGGTGTTTTGGCCATTTCCTCACTGATGTGAATACACATTCTAGAAAAGCAATGACATATTTCACTCACAAATAATGGAGCTATTTCCATGGCTTACCAGACATTAATTAGAGCAGCAACCCTAAGCCAGGAACAGTGTTAAGCCAGGGTCATACAGTGACAAATAAGGATGCGTCCTCATCTCTAGGACCCACAGTGAAACGGAGAGACAGACACGTGAACAAACGAGCACCACACAGAGTGCAGTGGGCAATAATAGATGGACGCCCACACTGTACATGTACTATAGGTGCCAAAGAGATGAACTCCATCTGAAATATGAGAGATGGAGGTGATACTCCAGGAATATTTTGAAAGATAAATGGGGGAGATGTAAGTTTCTGGACAAGCCTTAAGTCACCACAGACAATGCAGCATAGACAACAAAGTATTTCATCTGTATAACGAAGTAGGAGACCTGTCCCAGGGCAGGATGCTCCACTTCAGAGTGGGGGCTCAGGAGCTGTATCTGCATCTTTTGAGATATGTTGAAAGTAACTTGCTACTAGTAATAAAGTATTAGAATATGCAAATAATTTATTGCTTAATAAATGAGAGCATGTTCAAGATTATCACTATAATCCTGTTACCATCATTTGCATTCTCGTGCTTTCAGGGGTAGAGAGGAAAAGGGGTGGAGGTATATTTGGTCTGCTGGGGATAGAACATATATATCCCTGGGTTTCCCATGATTGTACATATTGGGTATGAACAGGATCTTTTCTGAGTGTCTGGTGGGAAAAGGTGAGGACAGCGGCTCTAGGTTAATGCTGTTACTATTTAATTCCTGAAGTCAACTCATAACTTGTGGTAATCAAGGTCACTGGGAAGAAAAACAAGGTGGCCCTGACTTGCACCAGGATCCACCCTATGATGAATGATGCTATTTAACAGACATTTAATTTTTTTATATGTATAATTTGTTTTGCCCCACACTTTTCAGAGACCAGGGTCTTTTCCCTACTTTTCCTTTAGTTTCTAAGAATGGCGAATAGAGAGTTTTTAATATACTGTAAAAATAAATCTGTACCTACAGGTCAGGAACTACTGCTCTAACTAAATAACAGAATGCAAATTAAGAAAAATACATATTTCAATTGACTAGGACAGGATGCTCAACCTCATCCCATAGAAACAGAAGACCAGAGGCCATATCATACTCTATTCCATTCTATGGTCCCAGCTTTGGACATTTATCTCTCTAGTGTTATAACACACACTTGCCAGACTCCTTCCAAATCCTAAATTGGTGAAAATTTGAAACATTGCCTCAAGCAAGCAGAGAATATATGGATGACATTCAATACATCATAAATTCTCAGTAAATTTTATTGATGATAATAGAAAATGACCTTGCAAGAAGAGAATCAGAAAAACTCCTGAAAGACTACTATCAAATGTAGGCTTTCAATTTCAACTATTGCTTAAATCTCACCTTAATGAATGTTATAGTACCAATTGTCAATTTCACACTTGAAAGAGTAGAATTCATACACCTGTATTGTATAATCATTTAACATAACTCTGTATATGAGAGTACCTGATAGTTTTTATTGATTTTAAATATGCAGTAATTGAAGCTTGGGGTGCCTTGTTGAAAGTAGATATTTTTTTACATGATTTCTTTTCTGCTCAAAAAATTATTTTTTCTTTTCCATCTAATTTTCACACCTCATCTTCTTATCTGTATTTTAATAAATTATTTCTATTTCTTTTTTAAATTACATAAAGAATTATGTGATGGTTTGTAATATTTCTTTTTTTCCAGATTTATATTTCATATATCAACTTTGCTAGTGAGAGTTGAAACAAATAATTTTAAATACATGAAAAATCTCAAATGTTGATAAATGTATCTATTTCTTTAGAGAAGGCATTTTATCTCTTTTTTAAATCATTATTGGTCACATCCAGAAATAATAGTCAAGATGACTAGAAACTGTATTTGTCATTCGATCTCTCTCTGCTACAATTTTTCTTTTTAGTTTTTAAAATTTTAACTTTAACTTTTCATTTTGATTTATAAAAGAGTTGCAGAATAGTACAAGGAATACCAGTAAACTCTTTACTTAGCATCCTCAAATGTTAACGTCTTATATAATCACAGTACAATGATCAAAACCAGGAAATAAACACTGATGTAATATTAACTAATCTATAAACCTGATTCAAATTTTGCGATTTTTCTCACTAATGTTCTTTTTCCCATTTAGGGTCCAATTCGGGACCATGCACACACTTATTTGTCTTGTCTCTTTAGTCTCCTCCAACCTGGGACAGTTCTTCAGTCTTATCTTTCATGACCATGACAATTTTGAAGAGTATTGGTGTATTATTCTGTAGACTATCCCTCAACTTGGGTTTGATGTTTGCTCATTATTAAATTCGGGTTAGGCATTTTGGGCAAGAATATCACAGAAGTGATATACCTTTCTTAGTGTATCATAGCAGGAGACCTATGATATTAATATTTCTAATTACTGATGATGTTAATTTTGATCACTTGGTTAAGAGATGTCCGCTAGGTTTCTCCACTATAATGTTACTATTTTGTGGAGAGATATTATGCAAATACTTCTGCCAACTAGTTTTAACATTCAATAATGATTCTTGCGTGTAATAATTATTATTATAATATTTGATAAGTCATAGTTTTTCTATTTCTATCATTTATTCTACATTTAATTAGAATTACACTATAAGAGCTTTTCCTTCTCAACATTCATTTATTAATTTTTTTTGTTTTACTTATTTATTGCCACAGTATTTTAAAAGAAATAAGGCATCATGAGATTTCACCCATTAACAGTGTGTACCTTTAAAAATAAGGGCATTTTCTACATAACCACAATGCCATCCCCACACTCAATGAACCTAACAATTCTTCAATATCAAATAATTCCAAGTTCCTTTTCCAACTGCCTTAGTTGTCCTCAGAATACCTTTCAAGGCTGATTCATTCAAATCAGGATCCAGTGAGAGGGCTTCTTATATCATTCAATTGTTAGGTTTTATTCACTTCTTTTTTTTTTTTTAATCTAGAAGTGTTTTTCTTTTTTTTTAATAATATTTTTTTATTTTTCAGTTATAGTTGGCATACAATACTATATCAGTTTCAGGTGTACAACATAGTGATTAGACATCTAAATAACTCACAAAGTGATTAACCCAATAAATCTAGTGCCCCTCTGACACTGTACATAGTTATTAAAATATTATTGACTATATTCCTTATGCTACACTTTATATCTCCATGACTATTTTATAACTACCAATTTGTACTTCTTAATCCCTTCTCCCTTTTTAATCAATCCCCCATAAGCCCTCTTCCATCTGGTAACCCTCAAAACGTTTTCTGTATCTATGAGTTTGTATCTGTTTCTTTGTTTGTTTGTTTTCTTGTTTTGTTCTTTAGATTCCACATGTATGTGAAATCATATGGCATTTGTCTTTCTTTGACTTACGCGACTCAGCACAATACTTGCTAGGTCCATCGTGAAATATCTTTTTCCATCTTTTTACTTTCTGTGTGTGTCTTTGGACCTGAAGTGAGTCTCTTGTAGGAAGCCTATGTAAAGGTCTTATTTCCTTATCCACTCAGCCACCCTATCTTTTGACTGAAGCATTTAATTCTTTTTCATTTGAAACACTTGTTGATAGATATGTAGTTATTGCCATTCTTTATTCATATTTTTGATACATAAGTTTTTCTTCTTCTTAAAGAAGTCCAACATTTCCTGTAATACAGGCTTGGTAGTGATGAACTCTTTTAGCTTTTTCTTGTCAGAGAAACTCTTTAGCTGTCCTCCGATTCTAAATGATAGCTTTGCTGGGTAGAGTAATCTTGGTTGTAGGTCCTGGGTTTTCATCACTTTGAATATTTTGTGCCAAACCTTCCTGGCCTATAAATTTTCTGTTGAGAAATCAGCTGACAGTCTTATGGAAGCTCCTTGAAGGTAACTAATTGCTTTTCTCTTGCTGCTTTTAAGATTCTCTCTTTGTTTTTAACCTTTGGCATTTTAATCATGATGTGTCTTTGTGTGGGCCTTTTTGGGTTCATCTTGTTTGGGACTCTCTGAACTTCCTAGGGAAATTTTCCATCATTTCTTCAAATAGGTTTCCAATTTCTTGCTCTCTCCCTTTTCCTTTTGGTGCCACTATTATGCAAATATTGGTATGCTTGATATTGTCCCAGAGGCTCCTTAATATTATCTTCATTTTTTTGGATTCTTTTTTCTTGTTGCTATTCTGATTGGATGTCTTCAGCTATCCCATCCTATATATCACTGATTTGATCCTCCACTTCATCCACTCTATTAATTCCCTCTAATATACTCTTCATTTCAGTTATGGTATTCTTCATTTCTGACTAGTTCCCTTTTATGCTTTCCATCTCCATTTTTATGTTTTCTATCTCTTTGTTAAAGTTCTCACTGAGTTCATCTACTCTTCCCCTAAATTCATTGAGCATCCTTATAACCAGTGTTTTGAAATCCACATCTAGTAGATCACTTATCTCCATTTTATTGAATTATTTTTCTGGAGTTTTGTTCTGCTCTTTCATGTGGGACATGTTTCTTCTTTATCTCCTCAGTTTGGCTGCCTCCTTATTTCTGTTTCTATTTATTAGGTCAGGTTTCTAAGTATCCTGGTCTTAGTAGAGTGGCTTTATGTAGTAGGTATGCTGTGGGGCCCTGTGGCACAGATTTGGGAGGAGACCAGCTGCAGGCCAAGTTCTGCTACAGTCTGTGCATCTCTGGGGCCACCTGGTAAGAGTCACCAAGCAATCCACATATGGCTGCCACCTGTCCTGGGCTTATAGGTGTTTTGAGATTCCGAGTCAGAAACTGAGGCCAGGTGCCACTGGTGCAGGGTTTGGGGCTGCTCAGCAAGAGATACAGTGCATGCTGAGGCTAGATACTGCTTCTTTAAGTTTGGTAAGCCTTTGAGATTTTTGGAAAGTTTGCAGCAGAAGCCAAGACAGCTCATTTGTATGGAGTAAACCACTGGAAGCGTCTTGGGTGGGCCCAGAAGTTGGGAGAAGCAGAGTCTCAGAGAATCACCTGGGTGGAGTGACCTGTGTTATCCAGGCTGATGGCGACTTAGCAACAGCAGCTCTTGTGTCCGCAGGCTGGGAGTGGGTAGGGCTCAACAAAGGAACAATGAATACTACCAACATTTCTGTACAGGAGAAAGCCACCCCTCCAGCCATCGCCCTGAAGCCTGACAATTCAGCACCTTCCCATATGTCCTTGGCTCCCCTCGAACAGCTGCTCCAGTGGTGGAGCTCAGAATGAGTGACTCTGTCAGCAAGTAAGGCTGGGTTTTAAGAGGAGTGTGACTCTGCGTGCTGGTTGCTCTGTAGTTTCATGATAATTTTGGTGTGGTCGCAAGAGGAGGCATGCATAGCCTCTACCTTCTACATCATCTTTTATTTATTAAATTTAATACAATGAACTCTTGGATATTTATTTTATTCAATCAATTATCCATTATTATCATTACTCGTTTCATTGTTCAAATTGTTTTCAATTTGGCTAGTGGTAGCTCCTTCAAGTTGGCTCCTATATTCTCTTGACATGTCTCAATCATTTCTTGAGCACATCATTACTTTTTGACATAATAACATGCTCCAGGCTCTTCTTATACTTTCTCTGTCTCAGCCCTGGAATCATCCATTTCTCTGAGGAACTAAAGTTCCTTTTATTTGAGGAAGATATTTAGAAACCAAGATCTGAGCTAGTAGTACTCATGGCTACTGGGTTTTTACTGCTAGGCCTTTTGCAGGTACAGAACTAGGAAATATATGTATGCATATTAAGTCATGCATACACAAACAACTATATCGAATTCTATATATCTTTGTTTACATATTAAAACCATTAGTTCATATTGACACTTCCAATTCCAATCTACCACAGGGATCATTCTAGCCTTCCCTCTTTCCTTATTTGTACTTCCTTTCTCTGACAGTGAGAGAGTTGGCTTTTATTCTCTACAGTGCATTTACTTATTTGCTCTAGAATACACATAAAATCATTTCAAATTTGCTAATCCACACCCATGTGAAAAAATAAGCTTTTAACCAGAGAACATTATTTTATGTGCAGTACTTATTATAGTCAAACACTGTTTTCCAAAGTTGCTTAGGTTAACTCTTTCCTTCTCCATCCCATTCACTGTGGTTATGCTATTCAGGTGTTATAGCTAGTTTCAGTTGTTACTATTTGTATTCTATGTTGGGTTTCCCCATATCCTAGATGGATTTTTGAGTTAGTGAAACATTAACATGGTTCTAAAATACAGCATTATATGAAAGGCATTTAGAGAAGAGTTACTCCCTCTTTATCTCTTCTATTCTATTTCCATTCTCTCCCCGACCACATATACTTTTTTCCCTCCCACACACTCTATATAACCGTCTTATTTGTTTCTGGTTTGTTTATCTTTTTCACAAATAAGTATTTTCTTAATTGCCTGTGTTTCTTATATGAAAGGTACCCTGATATTGATAGTCATTTACAGTTTGCCTTTTTAACTTACTATATCAAGGAAACCATTCTATATCAGCTCAAGATTATAATTTATTTTTAAGTCTTTGGTTTATTGATAAAATGTTCTTCAGAAACATGGAGGAAATTATATGACAGGTTGTTCAAATCTAGAATAGTTAAACTAATATTTCCTAGAGGAAAATGTTTCTTAAAACATTAATTGGTCTATGGCCATGCCACCCTGAACATGCTCGATCCCTTCTGATCTCAAAAGCTAAGCAGGTTTGGGCCCGGTTAGTACTTGGATGGGAGACCACCTAGGAAGACTGGGTGCTGTAGGCTTAAAAAACAAACAAACAAACAAAAACACCAATTGCACAGATAAGCATGCCTAAATCTGGCAGGATTTCTTCTTTTCTTGCATAAAACAGTTTCTCACTCATCTATAACAAAGCATCTCACCTAGAAAAATATTCCACATAGATATTAAATTACATTATCATTTCTGGTATGTCTCTTTTGAGCTATATTTTAACTATCTGGTAAATTAATGAAGTATTAATGAATATTTATTGAGCACCTTCTGAATCCCAGTAACTATAGACTATAAAACACTCTGCAGCTAACAAGATAAGAAGTGCAGTAAAAGAGAACTAAGGAAAAGACTATAAAGCAAGGCTATATGCCAGGAAAGTGATATAAAAAGTGCCCCGGGAATTCAAATAGAGAGAGTACTCCCCAATAGAATGGTTAGGGACACCAGAAAATTTGCATTTGTTATGAATATTACTTAACCAATGGTTCTGGATTTTGATTTGTTTTTAAACTAATAAAATATAAACTAATAAAATATTATAGGCCAGAAAAATAAGCTAAAAGCAGTGAGCACTCATTTGTGGTAGAATGTAACATAACAGATAATTCTATACTCCAAACTTTACTCCAACAACTCAGTGGACCCTAATTCTGATCTTGTTAATATATAATTTAATCATCAATGGAAAACAATGAAATATAACCACAAGAACCAACAGGCTGGAAAGAAAAAAAGAAACTTTAATATGCTAGAAACAGAATGAAGACTATATATGACAATTAAACTTCCACATAGTCAGCTTTTTCCATGGTCTAATGGTCATAAACGTAGATAATGCAGTGTTAACAGTCAGTTATTCTGAATTCCTCAGTTCACACCCTAGTTTTACATCTTAAAATTATATTTCTATGCCAGTATTCCTCAACATTTTTTCATTATCAACCCTTCAGATGCTGTTTTAGACATATTATTTTTGTAATTGCTCCTCATAAAATTTTACCACCATAGATATATTATACATGTACTATATGTATTCTTTATTAATGTAGGATTTTTTTACCCTCCAAGAACGAATTTTCACTCCCTGGTGGGGGATGACAGTGCCCCTGTTCAGAATGTAGCTCTAGATATTCTCCATAATGCCATTTTCCTTTTAAAAGACTTCCATCTCCAAAATGAAAATGAAAAGACATGAGAAATAACCAATGAGTGTCAAACTACTGAGCAACAAATAAAAAGTAGAAGGAAAAAAAATTAGCTAACCACTGAAAATAAGAAATAACATATAATGCAAGTAAAAATCAAGAATAAATGAAAATAGATTTTATGCAGTAATAAGACTCCACAGCAGTTGCAAGTGGCTACCTAGTAGAGTTAGCTATCTTTGACAGTCCTGAACCTCATGCTCAACTATTAAGAAAAACCATCTTCACTGATGATGAAACTGCAGTTGCACTTTCCAGGAGCAGTAAACATCGAATGTTATAGCTTTGAATCACATTTAGCTATGTTACTCATGGTCTTACAATCAGAGAAAAGTTCACAAATAAGTTAATTAAGTAACCTTTTTAATAAAAGGCAAAAAAAAAAAAAAAACCTGTCAGAGATTGTAAAATGGGATCTAAAGAAAGTAATCTGAGAATAAATGACTCAGTTTTCAAAAGGAGGCAGACATGCTGGGTTTTTTAATTCTATAAAATGGTAAGATTGGAAGATTTCCCTTTAGTCATGCTGAGTATAGAAGATGCTATAGAATTCAAATGTATTGAGTCATTTCCAAATAAAGTTGAGGAACAACACTGAATCTTTCCTTTCCTAAGCTCCAATCACCCTAGAAACAAATGCTGGGGAAGAACTGGCGTGATAGGCTTCTGTGAAATTAAAATAACAGAATTGGAACAGAGGGAAGCAATATACATAGAGTGCCAAGAATTTCATTAAGTTAATATATTTATTTCTCAAAACTATACTGTGAAGTGATATTTCACATCATTTTCAGAGGCAAATATGGCCTAGCAAGATGATTTAATTCCCTCAGGATGACACAGCTGCTACATAATGGAACATGGATTTCAATTCTGGTCTAACTTCAGAATGAATGCCCTTGTTCCATTATGGGTCCAGGATCTTGATATATTCACCTACTGCCCTTCTTAAATTTTTGATGCCACTGCCATGTCTTCCTATATTTTTCTCACTCGTTTTCCCTTGATGCATTAATACACAAAACCTGCATGTCTTCATATTCCCTTAATCACCTCTTTTTTACTTTCTCTTGGTTAGTGTCCTACTGGCACTGGTCTATAGAATACTTGAAGGTGCAGGTCTCTTTTGCAACTCTTCTGGAGGAGTCTGCAAAGACACCTGCCTGCTGAGTGACCTATTCCTCACTTGTCAGTGCTAGCAAGTACAATAATGCTTTGTATCACATATCTTGGCAGCTTATCAATTCCTTCTTTCATGCATAAGTTCAACTTATCAATTCCCGCTTTCATGTATTGTGCCTTTGGTGTTGTATCCAAAAAGTCATCACCGTACCCAAGGTTATCTACATTTTCTCCTATATAGGAGTTTTATAGTTTTGTACTTTACATTTAGGTTTATGATCCATTTTGAGTTAGTTTTTGTAAAGAGTGTAAGGTCTGTGTCTAGATTTATTTTTCGCATGTGAATGTCCAGTTGTTTCAGCACCATTTGTTGAAAAGACTGTCTTCACGCCATCATATTATATTTGCTCCTTTGTCAAAGATCAGCTAACTACACTTGTGTGGTTCTATTTCTGGACTCTCTATTCTATTCCACTGGCTTATTTGTTTATTCTTTTACCAATACACAGTGTCTGATTACTGAAGCTTTCTAATAGTTTTTGAAGTCGAGTAGTGTCTGTCCTCAAACTTTGTTCTTCTCCTTCAGTATTGTTTTCGGTCTTTTGCCTCTCCATATAAACTTCAGAATCAGTTTGTCAATACCTGCACAATCACTGGCTGGGATTTTAATTGGGATTATGTTGAACCTACAGATCAAGTTGGAAAGGAATGGCATCTTGACAATATTAGGTCCTCCTAGCCATGAACATAAAATACCCCTCCATTAATTCTTCTTTGGTTTCTTTCATCACAGTTTTGTGATTTTCCACCTACAGATCTTACACATATTTTGCTAAATTTGCATGTAAGTATTTCATTTGCGGGATGTTTAATATAAATAGTATTGTGTTTCTAATTTCAAATTCCACTTGTTAATTGCTATTATATAGGAAAGTTATTGGCTTTTGCATATTAACTTTGTATCCTGCAACCTTGCTATAATCATTTATTCAATCCAAGATTCTATTTCAGATTTTCTACACAGATAACCATGTCATCCATAAACAAAGATAGTTCTATTTCTTCCTTTCCAATCAACATATGTCTTATATCCTATTCTTGTCTTATTGCATTAGCTAGGACTTCCAGTAGAATGCTGAAAAGGAGTGGTGGGAGGGGACATCATTGCCTTGTTTCTTAGCCGGAAAGCTTCTAGTTCATCACCATTAAGTATGTTGTGGGTGTAGGTTTTTTACAGATGTTCTTTATCAAATTGTGGAAGTTACCATCTATTCCTAGTTTGCTGAGAGTTTTTACTGTGAATGAGTGTTGGATTTTGTCAAATATATTTTCTGCATTTACTGATATGATCATGTCATCATGTGATTTTTCTTCTTTAGCCTGTTAATGTGACGGATTACATTAATTGATCTTCTAATGTTGAATCAGCTTTGCATACCTGAGAAAAATCCCATTTGGTCATGGTGTATAATTCTTTTTATACATCATTAAATTAGATTTGCTAATATTTTGTTATTACATGGAATTTTGATACAGAAGTGTCCTTTTCTACTCTAAAAGTATGATAACTACATTAAAAAACAATGGACAGCTTACCTGCCAAGCTCCTGGAAGAGTTATTTGGGAATGCCAAATAACTCAGCAGCTTTCTACAAGGAGATTAACCCTCCCCGCCTGCCACCAGGATGGGACTGACCAAGTGCTCTAAAGTCTCCAGTGAATATCGAATTGCTAAGGAATTTGAGAAAAAACAAGGTGAAGTTCCCATTCCATGGATTCCTTAAGTGTACCTTCCTAGTGTGCAGATGTGGATATACTACCAAACTGGGGTGACTGGTATGAAGATGAATTAAATGCTTCTGATGCTACAGCTGAAACATTTCAGAAAGATACTATTAGATCACCTTTTCTTTATAAGGACATTAATGGAAAAAAGATGTGGCATTACTGAATTATATAGCCATTGTGAATATCAGCAGCAAAAGTCTTACAGATAAGAATCCTGTGTAAAAAAGTATCTTCATGCTTGCAGGGCCTGATTTGAAACAGGACCTCCAGAAATTTAAACCCTGCTAGACAAGTGAAGCAAAATTCATAAAAGGATTTCGTCTAGCTGACTGGTTCACACAGTGAGACCTAAATACAAAAGCCACTATCGCATGACAGCTGAGAGTTCCCTGTATAACTACTATGGAAATGTACTTCACTGGCAAAAGAGTAGTCAATGTCTTCTGTTGGATTCTGTGTCATCAATTCTACAAAACGAGGTTATCTTTTAGAGGATGCACCACACGCAGCACTTTGCACTATAAGGAGATTCCTAGAGATTCATGGGAAGACCATTGAAAAAGTAGTATTTACTGTCTCTGAACTTGAAGAAGTATTTGGTGAATTATGTTGCATCGTTTAAATCTTAGAGATCAATATCTCTTATGAATGCAAAAATCTTTAAGAAAATATTAAAACTGAATTCAGCAACATATGAAAGGAGTATATACTATCACCAAGTGGGATTTATTTCAGGAATGTAAGGTTGGTTCAACATACAAAAATCAGTCAATGTAATGCCCCATATTAATAGAATAATCGTTAAAATAATAATAGAATAAAGGATGAAATCATATGACCATTTCAATAGATACAGAAAAAATATTGGACAAAATCCAACACTCTTGCATGATAAAAAAACTCAATCAACTAGGAATAGAAGGAAATTTGCTCAGCCTAATAAAGGGCATATATGAAAACCCACAGCTAACGTTATATTTAATGGTGAAATACTGAAAACTGCTTGCCTAAGATCAGGAACGAGACAAGAATGTCCATCTCCACCAATTCTATTCAATATTATACTGGAGGTTTAGCCAGGGCACTTAGGCAACAAGAAGAAATTTTAAAAGCACCCAGATTGGAAAGAAATAAATAAAACTATCTCTATTCACAGATGACATGATTTTAAGATATATAAACATCTTAAGAAGTCTACCACAATACTATTAGAAATAATAGAGTTTGACAGGGTCACAGGATACAAAATCAATATAAAAAATAAATTGAGTTTCTACATATTTGCAATAATCTAAAAATGAAATTAAGAAAACAATTCCATTTAAAATAGCATCAGAAAGAATATTTAAGACTAATATTTAAGACATCAAATATTTAAGACTAAACAAGAAAAAAGTGTACAACATACATTAAAAATTACAAAATATCTTTGAAAGATTTTTAAAAAACTTAAATAAATGGGAAGATATCCCTGTTTATGAATTGAAAGACTTGCTGTTGTTAAGATGGCAGTATTCTCCAAATTGTTCTACGTATTCAACAAAATATCAAAATCCTAACTGAAAGCTGTGGCACATATATACTATGGAAAATTACTCAGCCATAAGAAGAGATGAAATACTGCCATTTGCAACAACATGGATGGACCTCGAGATAATCATGCTAAGCGAAATAAGCCAGACTGAAGAAGTAGAAAATCACATGACATCATTTATATGTGGGATATAAACCTAAAAGCAACAAATGAATAGGACAGAGACTCAGAGACATGGACAATGGACTAGTGGTTACCAGAGTGTAGGCACTAGGGGAGGACGGGAGAGGTAGATGGGGAAAAAGGGGTCAAATATAGTGGAGCAGAGGGAGGGTGAAGTGGGTAAAGGGGATCAAATATATGGTAGCTGAAGGAAACTGGACATTGGGTGGTAAACACACAATAGAATATACAGATGTCAAATTATAATGTACACCTGAAAATTATATAATTGTATTAAACAATGTTACCCCAATAAACTTAATTTAAAAAAAAAAACCCAACTGACTTTTTTGTAGAAATTAACAAGTTGATCTTAAATTTCACATGAATATTCAAGGGACCCAGAATAGTCAAAACAACGTTGGTGAAAAAGAACAAAGTTGCAAGAGTCACATTTAACCTATTTTGAAACTTAAAGTACAGTCATAAAGACTGTGGTACTGGCATAAGAATAAACATGTAGATCAATGAAACAGAATTTTTGACAAGGCTACCAAGATGATTCAGTGGAGAAAGAACAGTCTTATCAACAAATGGTATTAGAACAATTGGATACTCACATGAAAAAAAAAGGAAGTTGGACCAATACCTAATATCATCTACAAAAATTAGCTCAAAATGGATATAGGACCTAAGTATAGGGGTTAAAACTATAAAACTGTTAAAAGAAAACAAAAGAATAAATCTTTTATGACCGTGGATTAGGCAGTAGTTTCTCAGATATAACATCAAAAATACAAGCAGCCAAAATAAAAATAAATCAATTGGTCATCCTTATAATTCAATAATAAAAAGACAAATAACCTAATTTAAAAATGGGCAAAAGTTGGTATTTACCCAAAGGAGTTGAAAATTTATGTCCTCATGAAAACTTATAAAGGATGTTTATAGCAGCTTTGCTCACATTTGCCAAAACCTGGAAGCAACCAAGATGTCCTTCAGTGGGGGAATGGATAAACAAACTGTGGTACATCCAAATAGTGGAATATTTTCAATGTTAAAAATAAATAAGCTATTAAGCCATAAAAAGATATAGAGGAAACTGAAATGCATATTACAAAGTGAAAGTAGCCAATCTGAAAAGGCTGCATGCTATACGATTCCAGCTATATGACATTCTGAAAAAGGCAAAACTGTGAAGACAGTAAAAGGATCAGGGGTTTAAGGGTTGGGGAGGGATACCAACTATATGACATTCTGAAAAAGGCAAAACTGTGTAGACAGTAAAAGGATCAGGGGTTTAAGGGTTGGGGGTGGATGAATAGACAGAGCATAGAGAATTTTTAGGGCAGTGAAAATTCTCTGTATAATACTATGATGATGGATACATGTCATCAACAATGAACTCTAATGTAAGCTATGGGCAATGACAAGTGTCATTGTAGGTTCAACAGTTATAACAAATGTGCCACTCTGGTGGGAGTTGTTGATAATGAGGGAAACTATGAATGTGTGGGGAAGAGGGTATATGGGAAATCACTGTACCTTCTCAATTTTGTTGGGAAACTTAAACTGCTCTAAAAAAAAAATAAAGTCTTAAAAAAAATAACGGATAAAATGGGAAAAAATAAAATACTACCCCAATCATACTATTCCAACAAATCAATGTTTTATCAGTTTCCTGTATATCCTGCTGGTAGTTTTATTGGTTTTACATAATTTCTAATAATAATGATAATGATAAAGTTTCTACATCTCACTCAGGAATTAAAAGGCATCATAAAAGTTCCAAACAATAGTTAAAAGAGAACAATATTTCTATAGTCTGAAATGTTAGAACAAACTATGATTTTTGGACACCTAGTTTGTTGTTAAACTGAAAAGAGAACATATATCATACAGTCTATTCTCCATTTATATTTTAAATACTAGATATAACTTAACTTTAATATTTTTATTTCACCTTTCGCTCTGTTTAAAAAATTTTTAATGAGAAAGAAAAACAGCTAAGTAACATCCTAAAGATGGTAATTTTTATGTCTTGTCGGTCTCTTAAAAATCTGGTTTCGATTCACCATTAAGGGCACCCCGAGCTCCAGAAACACAACGCTGAACATTGCCACAGTGACAGGTTTTATTTACAGGTCACTATTCCAGATGAACAAATACATCCAGGTAACAAATCAAGAAGTACACAGAAAAACCAACTGCTATTTTTCTTCCTAGTTAATATACTCAATACAAAACACATTTCTAAATGAAATTTTTAATGTATACTCACATATTTCATTTTCAGTAATACTTTAATATCAGAAAATGAGACATTTTAAGAAATGAGTTTTACTTTCCATAATTTTTCAGATTCATCCACACAATGGAATATAGGGCAATCATTTTAAAGGATGGTGAATATTTAAATTCTCTGATGTAAAATGAAGTTCATGACATATTATTGAATTAAATATGCACATGACAGGGGACTTGTGCTCTGGGCAATGAGGGGTTAGCAGAGTCTAGAACTACCCTCCCACCATAAACAAAAAAACTGGATAAAATATATAAAACAATTGTTTTCACCAAGGCTGAGAATAGGGTGAAGCAAGAAAGGTGGTTAGGGCACAAAATTTAAGAAAGCACTCCTTTCTAAAAGGCTGATCCCACAATTGCATAACCCCGAGAGTCAGTGCCTTCTTAAATTTTGTATCCTGTACCTCTCCTCACCCTAGTCTCAGGCCTGGTTTTTAGCCATTGGGTCACAGACAGCAACATGACTGTGCTTCCTGGGAAAAGGAAAATAAATGAGATTAGTCATACTGTAGACCCAGATTTCTGCCTAGAGGCAAACTACAGACCACACTGTAGGGAGAGGGAATGCAAAGAGAGCTAGTGGTCTTGTTAAATTAGGGAGACAGAATGGGTGTTCATAGAGGGAATGACAGCTTAAATTGACAGGGCATAATACCAGAGAGGAGGGTAGTATAAAGAGAAAAAGCTCCAAAAATATAAGTGGGAGCCTCCTTGAGTTTTTGGCTGAATACAATTTGTAAATGCATAGAATAAAAACATTCAAGGCCAACAAACTTCCTAGGAAATAGCAATTAAAGAGAGATGTAAGATAAATGATTCCCAAAGCTCACACAGAACTGAGAACCCTAACTCCCACTAGTCAGAGTAGAGAAACTTCCTTGACTATACAGGGTATTCAGTAGAGACTCCAGACAAGTCGTACCCTAGCAATAGAACTAAAACTACCCATAAAGTAAAGGCTGCTCTGTAATAGCTTATGAATAAAGCTCTTACATGTTTAAAGGGTTTGCAAGCCATCTAACCTCTGCTACAAGACACTGAACACTCTTTAAAGAGATAAAACAAAATTCAGCACACACAATGTAAAATTCGTAATGGCCACATCCCATCGAAAATGTGACAGAAAATGTTATCTCTTATGGAAAACATATACCCACAAATCCCAGATAGTCAATGAAATGCAAGCAGGATAAACACAAAGAAAACCACACAAAGGCACATCATAATCAAATTGCTGAAACTTTATGTTAAAAAATAATCTTAAAAGCAGTCAGAGGGAAAAAAGATATTTTCTGTAAAAAGGAACAAGTAAAAAATGATCATACACTTCTTGTCAGAAACTATGGAAGGCAGAAGACAACTAAATAACAATTGTGGTATGTTAAAAGAAAAACCCTGTAAAATCTAGAATTCTACCACCAGTGAAAATATCTTTCAGAAATAATTTCTCTTTTAGAAGAAAAAAAAAGCTGAGAAAATTTATCACCTGCAACTTTGCGCTATAAGAGATGTTAAAAGAAGTTCTTCAGGAAAAAGTAAATAACACAAAAGAAATCTGGATCTAATCCACACAAAGAAATGATGAGCATTAAAAATGGCAAATATGTGCATATATATGTATATATGACATTTTTCCCATTTAAAAGTGTCTTTAAGAGATAATTGTTTAAATCAAAATAATAACAATGTATTGTAGGATTTACAGCATTTTTGGAAGTAAATATACGACAACAATAGCACAAAGACCAGGAGGGGAGAAATTAAAAGTTTTAGATTCTTATATTATACATGAAGTGGTAAAATACTATTTGAAGATAAACTATGATGATAAAGATTCATATTGTAAACTTTACAGCAATAAAAAAGTATAGCAAATATATAGGAAATAAAATAATAAACATTCACTACTAAATAATACTAAACAATTATACTAATATATATATTCTACCCAAAAGAAGGCAAGAAAGTAGGGGAAAGGGAACAAACACTAGATAGAACAAACAAAAAACAAGTATGACGGTAGTAAATCCAACCACATCAATAATTACATTAAATATATATTGGCTAAACACTTCAATTAAAAGGCTGGAATTTTTTTTAAAAAGACCCAACTACATGCTATCTATAAGACACTCACTTTAAATATGGAGACTCAGGTTAAAAGCAAAAGAATGAAAAACAATATACCATAAGATATCTAGGGAGAGTATTTCAATACCAAACAAAGTGAACTTCAGAACAAGGAATTATACCAAGGAGCAATAGGGACATATGATAATGACAAAGGAGTCAATTCAAGACAATATAACAATCATACAGTTTCAGATTCCTAATAGAGTTTCAAAGTACAAGACACAAAAGCTGATGGAAACAAATGGAAAAAAATCTTCCTGTGTAACATGTCTTTTCAAATCTTTAGCCCATTTTTATTGGGTTCTTTGTGTTCTTATTATTTAATTGTAAGAGTCTTTATAGTTGTCAAAACTCATTGAACTTTACATTTAAAATGAGTGTATTTCGGGGATTTATCCAGAGAAAACAAAAACACTAACTCAAAAAGATATGTGCACCCCCATGTCCACTGCAGCATGATTTGCCATAGCCGAAATATGGAAACAACCTAAGTGTCCACTGATGGATGAATGGATAAATTGTGGCATATACACACATGGTGGAATATTATTCAGCCAAAAAAGAATGAAATCTTGCCATTTGTGACATGAATGGAACTCGAGGGCATTACGATAAGTGAAATAAGTCAGAGGAAGACAAACAGCATATGATCTCTTTCATAATATGGAATCTAACAAAGAAACAAAAAAAAACAAGCTCATAAATACAAAGAACAGATTAGTGGTTGCCAAAGGCAGGGAGTAAAGGGTAGAAGAAAAAAAATTAATAATACAAAAGCTTATAACATAACCCATAAATACAATTAACTTGCCATGTAAATAGCAGTAAGTTGCAATAAGCCAAATGACAGAAGATGAGTCAAAGCTCCATTGTCAACCTCACCCCATAGTGGAACTCCCTTTCTTTCCCCAGGATAACCTGTACATAACGCATGTGATGTGGTACTTTCTAACATACAAACTGAGTAAGGGGATCTGTGTCAATTTGTATGAAGAATACTAATAAAGCTTCATTTTCTCATTTAGAAAAATAACTAATAACTGTAATAGAGGTTCTGATATTTTCTTTCCCCAACAAATGGAAATCTTGCATACCCCTTGAGGTATACACACTCTACTCTGGAGATCACTGGGGTAGACACTGGGGAACCTGAGCAAATATCTGTGAGGTGGTATGGTCAGGGCTGATCTTCAGAAGGAAGAATATGATATCTGTGTGTAGAATAGGATGAAAGGAGAGAAACTGAATTACAGTGGCTCTACCCATCTATTATTGCAATTGTCACCAAGTGCTAAGGATTCTGGTCTGAACTTCAAGAGAGCTTAGCTTTGAAGCAGTGAAAGATGTCATGCAAAACCTCTGATATCCTGGGAAAATGAGGCTAAACTTTTAAGAGTTAGAAATTGGGAAAGAATACTAGCCATAAAGAGATGGACGAGTTAGCAGTAGATTGGACCTTTCCAAAACGTTAAAACCAAGCATGGTGGAACAAAAAGGTTTTATCTTTTTGTTTCCTTTTAATATTGAGTGAAAGTGTAGCCTATAAAAACACATAGCTTATAAAACACTGGACTTGACCGAATCCAGGGTTGAGGATCGGAAATTGTTATCTGCTACCTCCCTGGAACTTCACCAATATCACAGTACATTAAATAAAATAAAATAAAAATAAAGCAAGTGGATTTTATTTATATAAATTATACATTAATAAAATTGATTTAAAAAAATAAAAGTAACACTTAAGTTTGAGGAAGGATTAGTTGTCATCTGCTTCTTTGATCCCTGGATTCAATAACAGTGATTTAAAATTTAAAATAAAGCAGACCATAAAACAAGATGTATAGTATGATCACATTTGCATAAAAATAAATGTGTGTGTATACACATGTAAATATGCATAGGCAGATGCCAGGAAGGAAGTTTCCCAAATATTTACATGGGTTGTTCTCAGGTCTGAAACATGAGTGAATTTTACTTTGTAAATCACACTTTTGTTGGTGTTAATCAATAACAACACCTCTTTAAGGTCTTTGTGTGGGAGCTGCTGCCCTCCCTACAAATATACTTGCCTGAAAAATCTACTTAACTGCCAACAGCTAGCAGGCGAAGGACCAACGCTAGATAACACTGGAGAGTCAATAAGATAAATCTCAGGCACCTCTAACATTTCCTTTCTCTGTAGTTCCTTCTCAACCACCCTTATCAAGATGCCTTGTGCCCTCCAGCTCTCTCTCCTCTTAGTCAGGAGAGTCAAGATATGAAGGATATCAAACACATACACTTACCATTCCTTTGGTGATTATGAGGTAAAGGTTAGACTAAAGGTCTATTCCCTGCAGAAGACAATGACTTTTCTCACCGAATTCCTCCCCAGGACTAAGATCTCCACCCTGCTCCATCATGGGCTGTCAGAAGAAATCCCCTTGCTCCAAAGCTT
This sequence comes from Pteropus alecto, assembly GCF_000325575.1. NCBI lineage: Eukaryota > Metazoa > Chordata > Mammalia > Chiroptera > Pteropodidae > Pteropus > Pteropus alecto. Next base: position 5,885,268 of record NW_006431925.1, on the reverse strand, counting down.
TACCTCAACCTTGTTCCTATTGCAGAACACGTCAGCCTCTCCTGCCTTCATTCCAAACTCGATTCTAACCAATCCTTCTTTTTCTGGAGTCTCTCAGATATCGTCAGTTTTCTGGCATATATGTCTAGGGTGCAGTAGGAAGACCACAGAATGCAAGTCAGAATATGTCTAGTCCCTGCTCTGCCTCTGACCAGCTGGTGACCTCTAGCAAAGTCACTTAGAATCATTATACTTCAGTTTCTGATTCTGGGAAATGAAAAGCTAAATTGAGATCTTTTCCAATTCTCATGCTAGAATTCTAGATGTATTTTCTGCTCTTTAATGACATTCTGGAATACAGCCAAATTCTCCCCGCAGTATCTTTGAAAGCCTAGCATATATATTTCTATCTTTTAAAATGTAGCTGAAATTCATCTATCATGTTTATTTTCAAGGACACTGAGTAACAAGGCCAATTTCCAAATCACAGATTAATGTAATACAACAGAAAGTAAAGCCTCTTTTTTTATCTTCTTCCTACCATCAAATAGATATTCTCTCTCTTTCTCAATCTTTCCCCTCTCATCCCCCTGCCCTCCTTCTGTACCCCTATCCCCACTTCCACCATGCTTCTCCTTCTTTCTCTCTCTTCTTCTCTATCTCGCCCTCTCTCTTTGCTCACTCACAGATTGCATGAGTAGAGCAGCATAGCTGACAGTCAGAAAGCTACTAAACTTGCTGACCTATATTTGGGTATAAGACTCATGACAAAGTCATTAGTGCTCGAAAACTAATTTATGTTAATTTAGCTCACCCAGAAATGGGTTAAGAGCGATTCCCATTCCCATCAGGTGACTCCCATCAGCTCTAGTGGACACTTCCAGTTGTAGCCTAAGGGTGTCAAAAAAAAAAGTGACTTCTGTATAAAGATGAGGCTTTAGGTCAGAATCCCTTGAGAAGTTTCTTCCCAACCAGAGCCCAAATGGACCATACAGCTTTTCTCTCAATTGCCCAAAGGTCAGGGAGGAGCTGGTTCCAAAGAACACGCTTTGCAGGAAAGCAAACCTCTTAATATGGCACATTTTCACATATTTGTGCAGAGAAGTGTAGGAGTGGAAAAAGCTAGAGTATGAACTTCCAGCTACTGTTGGTAAAGACACTGCAAGTTTTTCTCAGTTGGTAATAAAAGCCTGGGTAGGGGAAAATAAACTCTCCAATGAAGAGAAAGAAAAGCTGTAGACCCAAGAGCAGGACATCAGAGAAGAAGATCTGAATAAGACAAGAGCAAAGATATTTCTGTATCTTGGAGAACTGAAGGTGAGAATGATGCTATATGTTATTTGCCACCATTCTGTGGTAAATTTGCATATGTTAAACATCACGTGATGTAACTCTTCTATACTGTCACCAGGCAAGCTGAGATTAGCCAAATTCAGATATTGTCTCAGCCACAGAGTATGTGGTAAATTTTAGGTTTCAGAAATTATAGTTATTCTAGAAAATAATACAGGCCCCTGAAAGATAATTAAGCTACCTTTTCAGACTAGAACAGGAAATAACATAGTACCTTTACACACAGGCCTATCTTGTTTTTAATTAAAAAGCACTGTTCTATTTCTGTGGCCAGGATGTGATATATCATTTCTGATAAACAGTTAAATAACATATATTTTTTTAAAGCTGCTTTAAGAGAATTTTTTTTATTGCGCACCTAAGTATTTTGCTGGTCCTTAAAAGCAGTTACTACTTAATTCCTAAAGTCAACTCCTAACCTGTGGTAACCAAGATCTCTGGAAAAGAAATCAAAGTGGCCCTACTTGTACCAGGATCCACTCTCTATAATGAATATTACTATTTAGCGGACACTTAATTTTTTATATGTATAATTTGCTTTGCCCCACAATTTTTCAGAGACCAGAGTCATTTTCCTTTAGTTTCCAAAAATGGCAAATAGACTTTATATGCTGTGAAAACAAAGCTGTATCTATAGGTCAGGCATTGCTTCTCTAACTAAATGAAAGAATCCGAATTAAGAAAAATACATGGTTCAGCTGACTAGAAAAAGATGTTCCGTCTCACCCCACAGAAATGCAAACTCCACCCCATGGTCCCAGTGTTGGACGTTCACCTCCCTCATCTTGTAACACACTCTTGCCAGACTCCTTCCGAATCCTAAATCTGGGGAGCATGATCTTTTTAAAGCAGTATTTTTTTTTAACCAGGGATCATAGGGCTCTGATGCTATTAGAGAATTTCTGAGCTAGTGGCAAGAGGGTAAGGCCAGTGGAAACAACAAAATGGTCAGGTGATGGCAGCAGCACCCTTTGTTGGCCCATTCTCCTTAGCTCAGCTGCTATGACCTCTCCTGTCCCAGGCAGCCACATTCAAGTAACTGAATCTTTTCCTATTTTCACAGCTTTCCTTCCATGCAAAATAAAGTTGGTGTACACTTCCACACTCCCCCCACCACCACAGGCAGTGAACCCCAGCATGTATCATCAAGGGCCTGCTCTCGACACACCACTGTAACTGGCACTTGAATCCTCTCAAGCTTTCCTTCTGAGAAGAGATGATGAAGCTGGGGCACTGAGGACGCCTTGCCATTGGCCATAAGACATTCAGCAAATTTTCTAAATTGAGGTATATAAAACATTTATCAAGCACTTAAAATGTGCCGGGCGTTGTACTAATACTTTTCATTAAGTACCTCATTTAATCCTTACTACAACCCTATGAAGTACAAATAATTATTATCCCCAACTTATAGATGAGGAAACTAAGCCACCAACAAAGTATGGAACCTGTCCAAAGCTCCCACAGCGAGTACATGGTGGGATCAGGACCCAAACCCATAATGCCTAACTCTGAAGCTGGCACAAAGATGCCCTCACCTCAGAACCTCCCTCTAAAACCTTACTCTCGGACATGGGGGTAAACTCCAGGCAGAATTCCAGGAGCGAATTCTGATGGCTTAGTTGGGGAGAGGATTGGAGAGCACCACTATCAGCAGAGCAGAAGTGAGGCAACGGGAAGAGCAGCAAACAGCAAAGGAGCACAGGGAATGAACGTTTGCTGAGGACCTGCTGATTGGCTTACAGTCTTGTGAGGTATGTATTATCCTTTTCACAGATGAGGATACTCAGGCTCACAAGGTTAAACGGCACTCCAACGGTAAGTTAAAACTCCACCAAACTGGAGATGAGCAAGTAGAAATTTTATTCGACTAGAGAAAGAGAGTGAGAAGATGAGATCCACAGCAAGGAGGACCCTGGGCAGGTGAGGGTCTCCTCAGCATATGAGGAGAGAGACCATTAGAAACCAAGAGAAGACCCTGAAGCACCTTGGGTAGATGTGCCACTGGAGGATGGCTTGAGCCAGATGAGGTGAGTTAGGAAGGAGGGAGGGACAATGAAGCACAGAGCTCAGGGGAAGTTTACAGAGCAATGTGGGGAACTAAGGAAACAACCTCCTCTCCTCTTGGGCTTGCTCTCCCCTCCCAGCCTTCCCTCTACACAAGCCGTGCTCTGCCTCCTCCTTCTCCCACTGCTCTGCCTCCTGATCTCAGTCGTGTATTTTTTTCCTCTATTTTAATTTCCCAAACAATGAAACTGAAGCATTCATTTATTTCATATATTTATTGAAAAAGTCAGGTGTTCTTCTGAATTAACTAAACAGATAACTTTCTATCTTTACCACTGTCCAGAAACATCACTAAAATTAAAACCAAGTTTCTCTTCATAAGTAAGGTGACCTTGTTGATATTTTCCACATTTCTTTTTTCTCATTCTTACTATAGATTGGTACTTTGGCTGTGTGTCTCCCACTGTGCTATCATTTTAAAAAATAAGACTTTAGGGATCTGGATTTTCAATTTATAGGTGCTGCTACAAACACTAAGGAAAAATTCTTTGTAAGAGGCTCCCAGTTGAAATATTCTCAGAAAGACTGAAAAGTGGAAGCTCTGAAGCAGATGACTGCTCTCTGCACACAACTGCTTTTTTTAATTTAATAAGGATGCTAGCAGCAGATGATTCTGAAGGTGGCACAAGGGTTTATGGCATCACTAAGGGCTAGAGTTTTCTGTCCCTCTGCTGGACCATCCTCAGTGTATAGACATTATTTTCCCTTATAAAAGATTAAAATATTATACATTTTCTAACTGTATGCCTCTTGAAGGGAGAATCTGTCAAAATGTTTTATTACTTTAATGTCTGAACTGGCATCTTTAACAACATAAAACACAACTTCAAGCCCAAATGTAAATGAAAAAGACCTTCAAAATCTAAATTAATTGATTCATCAAAGATTTATTGATTTGTACCTGATGTGAGGTAGGCATTGTGATGGGATTAAGAGAGAAATAAACTATAAACTGTACTTTCCAGGAGATACACAAAAGCAGATCATCTATCACAGGCAACCTCACCAAGTACTATAAGCATAGGAGCACAGAGAAAAGGCAGGTGGCTGCCTAAAGACACTGGGGAAGGCTTCAAAGAAAAGACATTCCAGTCTTGAAGGATATACTGACATTTGTCAAGTGAATCAAGCTGCATTTTCAATAATAGGAGCAATAGGTTTACAGTGTAGAAAAGGAGCTAGAAAGTCAGGTCAGATGATAAAATGTTTTAAATGCTCAGCTGAGGTAAACACAGGGTCTTGTCTGAGAATAACATGGTCAGCATCAAAATTTAGGAAGAAAACTTGCAACATTGTGAAGACAAGTTTGTACAAGGAAGTAACTAGAGAGGAGGCAGTGGTGGTTATCAGCAAGATATGATGAGGGATTAGATCAGACCAGGGCAGGGAGGAGTGGAGAGATGGACACATCACGGATTTCCAAGGTACACATGACAGGATTTGTCAAATGATTAGAGGTGGAATGATAGGTAGGAGATATTGTCAAGGGCAATTCACAGATTTTCAGGCTAGATAGAAAGCGATGCCACTCATAGAGATTGAATATAAAGATCTTGGCAAGAGCTGCTGAGCTCAGCATTGAAGTGTTGAGTTTGAGACCCAGAGAAGCATCCAGGTCAAGATCCAATCAGAGATGCAGAGCTCAAGCCTGCAACCAAAATCCACAGGCTAGTCATCATTGAAGTCCCCCTCTGCTCATAAAAGAGGCTGACATCATGGGAATAGACCATATGTAAAGGAAAAGAAACAGGTTGTCCAAGGAAAGAAGGGACAGGAAGTGAGGAACTGGACAAGATGAGGAGAGAGAAAAAAGAAATGAGAGAAGAAACATTCTTTATCATTTACCCTGCAGAAAAGGTATAAATTTATCTCAGACCTCCCATTCTTCTTTAGGCAAGTCTGTGTAATATGGGAGCCCAACAGAAATACAGAACACTATGACCTATATCACAGAAGACAACTGGCAACAGCATGGAAGAGGCAGAAAGAATGAGAAATAATTTACTACCTTGCTCCAAAGTATTTAATGGAATTAGGTGGGGAAAAGCTAAGAAGTCTGAAATAAATTTCATATAGAAGAAAATAATCCTACACTCTTCAATTTCCTTGAAGGAATTACTCTATTAGATAATTATTAGTTTCAGTAATCTGCAAAATTCACTTAGGTGAAACACAGCATTTGTGAAAATGTCAAGATAAAAGAATTATTTCCATTTATAAATATTCATTTTTCTCCAATCATTTGAAATGAAAACACTGTCCTAAAAAGATGTAACTGGTTTGGGTCATCTTAATGACTTAATAATACTAGGAAATGAATCAGACCAGTTTGAAAGTCACTTTGAAGTAAAGCCTAATAGACCATGCACATGAGGACAATCAATAAATATTATTTTCCGGTGATGATTAGGCTGGTCCCTCTTCCCTAGCAGGCACCCAGTCCTCAGTCACCTTCCTCTCTTCCAGGCACGAGCTCCCACTGACTTCAAAGGGAGCTTTAAAAATGGATTAAAGCAAAGATCATATACTGACTTCAAAGGGAATGCTGAAAACACAGAAGATATTTCATAGGGGAGGGGACAGAGATAGAAATTTTGTCCCTTTTATTATTTCATGCTTAATGTATATCATCAGCATTCCTTGTGCATTCAGCCAAAAGTGTTTTCTTCCCTTTGCAACACTTCCCATTTTGATGACAGTATAATAGTAGTTCCTCCTAAAAATAAAAACAAATCAAATGCTTGCTCAAAATATTTCAGTATTATTATATTGATGCTAAATGTTAGTTTTATCGTATTGATATGGTGGCCATGACAAAACAATTTTGTCACACCATACAGAATATTGCCATTTTAATTTCACATTATAATGCCACTATGGCGAATTATGAGAATTATTCTTGATAGCATAATGTTCTTTTATTATACACAGCCAGATCTGATTCTTGGGACTTACTTCCTCTCTCAAACTGCAAATCATTTAACATAATAAATTTATAACTTTCAGTATAAGTGGCCACCACACTTATTGCCTCTCTGAATGATAATTATCAATGTACCATCACCATATAACATATGCAAATTCAAATAACTCACTTTTCATGGCATTGTAGAGACTGAAAATAATTAAATAAATACATACACACACTCAAGTAGAGACTTCCTTCTCCATAAAAAAAATCTTAGATTCATTCTAAAACAATAATTATGATTATTTGGGCTCTCAAACAAGTATTGTGAGCTAATAAAACTCCTACAGAGCCCTCCAAACTCACAAGGATTCTGGTGTTCTGCTCCAGAAGTAGGACATCTAGCTAACAAATAAAAAAAACAAAAACTGAATCGCAGGTGGGTTGATATGTAGAAGGAACACAGCCATTTTTCCCAAATGCTCAGGACTTTCCTGGGGCTCTCCATGCTCCTGTGACTTTTGATGCTCATGACTGGCTTATCTCCCTCGGCACATCTCACCCTGGCTTATACACACACACACATCTCTGCTCGCTGCTCGCTCTCGGTCTCTCTCCCCGCCTCCTTCTCCCTCTCCCTTCTCCCTCTCCCTCTCCCCCTCCCTCTCGTTCTCCCTCTCTCTCTCTCTCTCTCTCTTACTCTCTCTCTTCCTCTCTCTTCCTCCCTCTCCCTCTCTCTCTCTCTCTCTCTCTCTCTCTCTCTGTGTCTCTCTCTCTCATTCACACACACACACACAAACACGCACGCACGCGCGCACACACACACACGTGCACACACACACTTCTGCATGACTTATTTACATGTGGGAGTGAGGAGCCACATGAGCAGAAAAGAATGTGGGAGGAAGTCAGAGAAATCTCTCCTCTCTCCCCAGGGAGGAAACAGAAGATGGCAGAGCTGAATGTGTTACACAATTTAAAGGAGAGAAAGATCAGACACAAGATCACATTTGATTAAATTCCAAATAAGGACTCACAAATGAAATAATGAAACCAGTAGGACTACTGCCAGTAGTAAGTCAGAATGAGCAAGAGAAATAATTGCATCAAACCAGTAAGAAAGGTTCAAAGGGTATAGGCATGTGCTGATTTAGCTAAAAAAAAAAAAAAAAAATCAAGTCTGACTTTAAATTACAGAACAAGACACTGCTCAAGAAAAGTGATGTTTCCAAGACTTCGTGGTATATCCCATATGCAGTTAGGACGGAAATGACCAAAATGTTAATTACCTTCCTCAGTTTACTCTTCAACTAAACCCAAAAGCAAGCAGTTCGAATGAAAACAAAAACCAAAAACATACAATCTCCTTATTCTCAAATAAAAGCCTAGTTTGAGTCTAAATCTGCTTCCATGTTTTGAACAACATAAGACCTTTTAATAGAGAACATGTAGTTAAAAGAAAAAGTACTAATTTCCTCTGTGTTTTGTGCATTTTATTCACCCACAAATAGACTCCGGTGGAAAATTCGTATATGAGAATCACTGTGCTAGGTCCTAAATAAGACATCAAAATAAAAGACAAGAAATCCAGTCTCCTGGCGTCAAAGAAGAGGTACAAGGCACAAATAACGACAGGGGAGAATATATTCTATGGCTGTCAAGAGTGAGAGGCAGAAAAAGCTATGTGTACCTCATTTAAAACGACCTGAGGAAAAGTAAAGGCATGTTTCACTTGGAGTATTTCAGAACCCTAGTTCTAAAGGAAGTTTACAGATTTTCTATGAGGAAAAAGGGGATGGGTTCCAAGGCCAAATAAGTTCAAATAAGTTTAGTAAACACTTGGTAGACAAAGTTAGAAAAGGTCCTTGATTGCAGATCCTCCCAGTACCTTTGATGGGCTTGCAAATTTAGCTTGCAAATTTCCAAAGAGAATAGAATTGGTAGCATTTTTCAAACTTACTTGACCATAGCACACTTTTTTTCACAGAGCATCTCATGTAACTCGTGACCCACAAAACATTCTGGGAAGCTCTAGCAGAGTTTGAGCTTGTGTGAAAGACTTGGAGCACTTCAAATTGACCAATCTCAAGTAATTAGAAGGCAAAGTTAGAAAAGTAGGTTAGGGTCAAATCATGGAGAACTGTAACCTGCTGACTACTCTCTCTCCTAGAAACTCCCTCCTTCCTTGGCCACCATGGTAAGGTACATCTGGATAACTTTAGTCCAAAACTGGTTCTGCCACTTACTAATTTAAGACCTTCGGCCAATACTTGGCTTTTCTGTGCCTGAGTTTCCTTATTTCCTTGTTCATGAAACAGGATTATTATGAGGACTCAAGGAGTCCATAAACACAAACCACTTATGATACCTGGAACATACCAAACACATAATAAACTATCTATCTATCTCTCTATCTCTCTATCTATCTATCTATCTATCTATCTATCTGTCTATCTGTCTATCTGTCTATCTGTCTATTTGTCTGTCTGTCTATGGCTTCATTTCTTTTCTAGCCTTATGACTGTTCTTCTCTATTTCCCTCATTAGCTCAGCATTTTCTTCTTGTTCCTTAAATATTGGGTTTCCCTAGAGTTATATCCTTTGCCCCCTTTTTTCTGCTTATTCTAAATGTTCTCTTTGAGAGAAGGCTTCAACTTATCTGGCCTGATGCATCTCATATCAACAATCCCAGCCCCAATATTTTTCTGGAATTCCTGAGAATATCTACAAACACCACCTGAACATACTCACCTGAAATGTCTTACAGGCACCTTGAGCTCAACATGTTCAAAACTGTGTTTACTATCTTCCATTCTACTTTCCAAACCTCTTTTCTCCCCTGTATTACATATCTCATCATCAAACGCCCAGTTGTCCTAGCTAGAAAACCTTGAATTCATTTTTCACTTTTTATACTCCCTTAACCCTTTCTACATTCAGTTGGTCAACTAATCCACTAACTCCATTTCTGGATTATCTCTTGAAATAATTGGTACCTCTCTATTCCTACTATAGGCTCTTATCACATTCTTACCATCCCTCATCTAGATTTTTGAAGCAGGTTTCTAATTTGTTTCCCTCTCCCAATTGATCTTCCACCCTATGATATTTTGTAAATGCAAAATTGATTATTTTATTCTCATATTTTAAAACCTATAAAGGTTATAATTTTCAATTAAATATCTTAAACGGTAAACTCTAATTAATACTTCGTGCTGAAGTATTTAGAAAGGAATGAACGAAAATCTGTAATTTGTTTTGAAATGCATAAAAATGGATTGACAGATTATAGAGATGAATGGACAGATAGGTGATTTAAAAGTATAGTAAAATGTTAACAGTACAATCTGGATGCTCACTGTAGAATTCTTTCAACTTTGTTATATGTTTAAAAACTGTTCATAATAAAATGTTTTGGGGGAAGGACTATGAAGGCTCCCCTATAGGACAGCATCCAAATATCTTGGGTGAGCCTTTCACAATCTGGCTCCAATCTACCACTCCAGGCTCCCATTCTACCCCTAGTTTGCACCCTTTGTTCTAGCCAAATGGAATGAGTCAACATCCCCTAATGTCTTACATACTCTTCTGTTGCAAAGGTTTTGTCATCCTTTCTCTTTGCCTAGGAGACCCTTCCATTATTTCCTGATCTGGCAAATGTCTACTTGTTTTTAAGAGCAACATCTCTTCTGGTACAACTTCTTGGACAAAATTAACTGACGGACATATCAATCAGTTATTGTTGAGCTATGGTTGGTGCTTATGAATGTTTTTCCCATCTACATTGGAGCTACTTGATGGATTATATAGCTCAATCCTTGTATACAAAATATCCAGCATAGTCCAAATACATTCTAGATCCTCAAAACATATCCATGAATTAAACCGAATACCAGGCTAAGTATGCTATTTCTTGTACAAAGTTGTAAGTTGCTCTCTCTGGATCTTTTAGTTCACTCAGTAGCAATCTGTCTGTCCTTTGTTCCCTAAGATGAGTTTTTCTCATTACCCCTCATCTTTAACCAGGGATAACTGTGACATCAGGATGCACAGCTGTTGTGTTTTAATCCAAATGGGCTGCACACATTTCGAGTCTGTTTTCTCTAATTAGGAGTAAGAGTTTTTCTTCTTATAAAGACTTTTACATCAACATGTAAGAGAGGTGAAGCTCACTTAAGACTAGCTGATACTTGATGCTAAAAATGACCTTATACAAAAAAAAAATTTTGAAATAAAATTTTATATTATAAATAACTAGATACTGTTGAATCATACAGCTGAAATTTACTGGATTTTGTTAACCAATGTCACCATAATAAAAATAAATTAATTAAAGAATTTTTTTAAAAAGGAAAAAAAAAAAAGAACTAGAACCATCAGATTCTGAAACACCAACATGATCCTCAGAAAATTTACCAAAGTTTGCATCTAACCTTTTCATCTTTCTCTAAAACTCAAAAGGCAACAATTAACAGTATCACTTCAACCTCTCACTTCACTTCCTTCTAATCATTTTGTGTTCTCATGAGAAACAGCCTCCAAAACTACCCAAAATCTTGGTTTGAGAGTTTCTAATCCCTCCTTATACCATGTTTAAGGTATAAGGTATTAATTGACAAGAAAAAAAATCTTGTCAATTAATAAGTCAACGATTGATTCCAAAAACCTGAGTCTTGCCATTCCCTCTACTTTGTCTCGTGTCCAGAAATCAAAAGTGTGATTGTTAACAACATCATTTATTGTAAAGAAGTTTTATTCTAATGCGGGAAAAAAAAATGTGACTATTTCCAGGTTCATTGTGATGGCATTTGATTTGGATGACTAGTACTTCTTACCCAATTAAAAACACTATATCTGATCTGCTAAATTTGCATTGGTCCAAGGTTCACTGAACTAAAACATCCCCTCCTCTGACTACCAATGGTGTTATTTCTTTACATAAATCTTCGATAGTGACTCAGAACTCCTCTATAGGTGCAGAAATCTACAAAGGACCTATCAAAAGTAAAAGAGAACAGTTAAGTTGATAAACAGCATTTACAACGTGGTTATAATTTTGATTTGCATAACAAGGCTTCCTTGACTCCCAGGCTGCTGGCCACTCCCTCAACATGCTAGCCTCCTCAGAACTACATGCATCCCTCTATGTAGCAATTTATTTCTTCATCTCTTCTGGGGATAAAGGGGCAATCCATAGTCACAGGAATAAAGTAAGTACTCAGTAAACATGTGTTGGAAGAAAGGAAGTGGGGCAGGTAGAAAAAAAAGGAAGGAGAGAGATGGGTCATGGTTCACATGTCTTGATTACAACATCTTGTAGGTCATAGAAAACAAGATTAGCATTTATTTTTAAGACTTAGTTAATTTTCATGTTGCTGAAGTTATCTTTCCATAGTTTAATATATAATCTTCTACTTCTTGATATTACCATTTAATTTAGCAAATAGCTTTCTCTCAAAAGAAATAAAGATAGCAACCAGAGTGAGTTTAAATGAGATGATTTGTTGACTCAGTTTTGTATCTTCAGGAATCGACTGAAACTAAAATCAAGAGTCATCATGAGTCACTCCTCTTTCTCTTATACAAGGAAAAAGGATGCAATTATAGTTGGAATACACAAAGAATGAGGAAGGTACCTCCGGTATGAAAACCTACCCAAGTCTTTGCATACCAGTAAACCTAGAATATACTAACCCCAGACAAATCTCTAACCATTCACTCATCCGTTTACATTTTGGGAGCTTTTATAAGAGTAATAATATATTTTAGCTTTAAGGGAATATCCTCCTTTTCCCCCATAATTTAAAAGATTTATTTTATGCAAGTTACTCAGTCCTTCTTCCATTTCACCAGCACTGAGAGAGCCATTGGCTTCCTCCTTGATCAATTAGTAAGTTATTCATGGCCAAGCCGCAGGACTGTGCAATTAGAGGCCCTGCAGAACTCTGTTAATGGTCATGCACCAGGAACAATGGTTTCCATCTGTAGGGGATTGAGCTCAGTCATTATTTGGGCTCACTTTTGGTAATTAAACATTTAAATAACACTTTGCATATCTAGCATGTTTAGCAACAATTTTTCATAGGCATTCCTCCGAAGAATCTAGAGCAACACCATCAGATTAATAGTATTATCTTTCTAAGATGCAAAATGATGGTGGCAGGTGACTGAAGGTGATTCTACTCCCCTGGGGGCAAGCTCCAAGTTGCTTCTCCAACACTAGTTTCTGATTTGTGCTGTTTTGTCCACAGTCTTTCAGTCTTTTACTAAGTCCTCTCTTGACAGATGGCAGATGTATAGAACCTCTGATCCTGTCCTGAGAATGGCAGGCATGATATGCTCTGTGGCCAAGATGGAACACAACAAACTGGCTTAGAAATAATGCACATGCACTGACCCAATGTTAAGCTGCTCTAGAGGGGGGGTGATGATTTAAAGGGAACGTACCTACTTAAAGAAAAATTTTAAAAGCATCAAAAACAACAAATAGAATTGTTACTTATACTTGGAGTAAGTCAACCACTGAAGGGATAAACTCAATGCTTAAAATGAATAGTTCTCCCATTACCCATTCAGGAAAAGATTCTTTAATTCAATTTAATAAAGGTATTGTGCATGTGATGGTTAATTTTATGTATCAACTTGACTGGGCTAAGGGATGGCCAGATAGCTGGTAAAACATTATTTCTCAGTGTTATCTGTGAGGGTGTCACTGAAAGATATTAGCATTTGAATGAGTAGGCCGATAAAAGATCACCCTCACCAGTGTGGGTGGACATGATCCAGGAAGGTTAACAGACTGCAAAACAGGAACTGAGGTAGTTTAGCCCAGAAAGGAGAGGGAGGGAGGGTGGCAGGAAAGGCAGAAATAAAGGACATGAGAACTGCCTTCAAACTTCTAAAAAAAAGATTAAACATGTTTCATGGGGCCCTGGGAGGGCTAACGGAAGGAAATTGAGGGCAACAGGTTTGGGTTTTTAGCAGTCAAAGCTACCTGAGAAATAAAGGTGTTGTCCATGAGGTGCTGAGTTTCCTGTCTCCAAAGGCATTCATGGTAGGCCAAATTGCAACTTGATGGAGATGTGAGGTTGGACTAGATTATTTTTCATAATAAGTAGTAAAGAAGAGACGTGGTAGAGATTGAAGTAGTTAAGCCCCTGGTTAGATTAGAAGGGAAGTCCTAAAATGGCACCTATGCACACCTCGCTGACCTAGCCGGGAATTCACCCCGGTCCCCACTCCACACGCCTGTGAAGAAAATGATGGTCAATTAAGCAGGCTAAGAAACTAGGTTTAATAAATATGATCCTAAAGGTAACATAGTCTCTGAGGAGAAAATTCAAAGCATAAAAATGTGGTTGATGACAATCCATTCTTCTTTAAAAAAAGCAATAAAAATAAACAGATATTGGAACCAGTAATCAACATTTAATAAAAACATAGAAAAAAATCTGTTCATTTTAATTTAAGGTGAAGAGACTTGGGTTTTTTTTTTTTCATAATAAATAATATCTAATAACACTTATATTCATAATCTTAGCTCCTGAGCAATTAACAATTTAAAAAGCAATTAAGGAGATGGAGTTTGCAACCACTTAATTCTATGAGCTTCTAGTCATTGGTGTAGAAGTGCATGTCTCATGGGGCTTGAGGTGAGATAGCAAGTGACAAACTGATGACCATGATCTCTGTTTTAGAGGCCCTACTGTTTTGGACTTAGTGGAACAGGAAGAAATTCTCAGCTACAAGTCCAAATAAGTGCCCCTCTCATTCAAAAGAGCCTGTCTTAGGAGAGTGGGACCACTGTTTCCAGGAGGGCTTCCAAAAGATCTTCGGAATAATTTGTGGTTTAAGTTGAAGCAGTGCATTACAGGGAATTTTATAACGCCCTTGTGTTTGGTGACGATGCAGGCCACTTTCAAGAACCTATTCTAGAGCTTCATGAAGAGGGAGGTTGGGCTGGTTTATAAAGCACCCTGGTGTGTGCCCTGGAACTTCTTTTTCCCAGCCTTCTCTCTGCACTGTGACCTTGTACAAGCCTTTCTTTCTCCTAAAGGACACATTTGAGATTTGAACACCTCAATTTTCGTAACATTTTGACTAAATAGGCTAAAAATAAATGGAAATGCTTGTTACAGTTTTAATGACCAACACCACATTCCACCACTACACCCCGGCACAACACACACACACACATAGCATTTTCTAATACAAATTAAAAAGAAAAAGATCTCACATTCTACTTAGAAAAGAAACACAGCAAGAGTGAAATATGCAATGCCAGTTAAAGTCAATATTCTAAAAATTAGAGGGCTTGATTTTCAGGACAGATTGTCTTGCTCTTACAGTAGTTTTCTAAAGACCTTGCACTGAAGTCGGGGAGTATCTGCCAAGGATCTCAGCCCCCCAATTCCAATCACCATCACTACTGGCCACTGGGTGGTGTAGAAGACAGGCTATCAGCTCACAGTCTGACAATCTATTGAGAGGGACTTTGACACCAGAAGGGACTGCTCCACAGAAGAATTAACTCCTGGGGGATCCCCAGCATCAAATTTAGCTCATATTGAGTTCTAAGTGAGAGAAAACTTGTTAGCAAGTAAAATAATGATCAGGCGTCAGGCCACTATAAATGGACAAGAGCAGGATTGGGGGCGATGGCATGAGGCCTGAGCAGAGATGGCTCTTCATGGAGGGGTACAAACAAGGAAGGGTGGGGCGGGGAGTGATGGACCAATGAATTGCTGTTTGATGTATGTGGGTTTACGTATATGTTTGGTTATTTTAATGAGAGAGATACTGAGGGTGTTTACATCCTAAGGAGAAGGGTCAATGAAGAAAGAGAGGTCTGAAGATACAGGGAGTAGAGAGGAACTGACCAGCAGGCCCCAGGAGGGGTAGGGGGTGGGCTAACTGCAGACAGAGAAAGGAGACCTTTCCCCTAAGGAGGAAATGGTGAGTGTGATGGCATGGCAATAAGCACGCCTGGCCACAGAGGCTGAGGAGTTCTCACCCTATGTCAACAGTTTCTTGAAGTCAGGACATGGTCTTTCCCCAAGGGGAAGAAGTGAGGTAGCTGGGAGGGATTTGAGGTAAAAATAAGGACTGGTTGCTGAGAGGTCAGAGGAAAGGCTGACCAGGAGGACTGTTTGATGGCCCAAGGGCCCTTCTGACAGTCAACCTGGGTACAGGTGCCCCCACATGTGATCACAGGTGAGAGCAAAATCCCAAAGGACCATAGAAGCTGGAGGAAGCTATTCAGCAGAGGTGGGAAAGGACTGGAATCAGAAGTCAAGAGGGTTAACTGACCATACAAGACACACATGGTCAATTCCAAAGGAAGGCTCAATAGGACCTAGTAAGTCCTGGTGAGACATCAGACACCCTTGATGGCAGGTATCCCCATGAGTGCTCTACAAAAGGGAAAGCCCTAGGCCCAATATGAGGAAGCAGTGTGGAAATGCTTACTGGGCTATAGAAAATTCCTGCCTAGAGAATCTCTCTCCCTACTATCCCATGACTTAATCATTAGATTAATATCTATGTTGTTCTGAGATGACTCACTTGACACAGGTACTGCCACCCTGTAGCTGATGCAATCAAGGGAGAGATAAGAGCAGCCCAGAAGCAGTTAGGGAATTTAGTACTGCATCCTGTCATCTGCAGCAGAGCCACATGCCAGGCAGTCGGGGAATGGGGCGGGGACTCAGGCCTAGCTTGGTTCCCTGTGCTAACTTGGGCACATGGCTTAGTCTCTTTGAGTGTCAGCTTCTGCATCTGTAAAGGATGGAATTTGCCCTAGAGTCTAGATAATTCCTAAGCTGTTCCTTGGTTCTACATTTTATAATTCCATCATTAATTCTATTTATAAATTAAATGCCTGATTCCCGAGTCCAAGCATCTCTGGCAACCTAAATCTACCACTAAACAACAAATAAAATGGAAACATGCCTGCTGTTATCCCAACATGAGTGTCATGATTTGCTGTTCATATTGTCGATTATCATCTAGAGAAGCAGCTTTCCAATTTGGGGCTTCTGGAATATAAGTCGTGGGAAATTTCAAAAAGCCCTTTCTTCACTTTTTTTTTAGAGTGAAAATCTTATCCCTTTTCTCTTGAAATTTCTACACTTCACTGGGGAACGGGGTGAGATAGGAAATGGGTAGTATTGGAGTAGAGGGGAAACACGGTCCAAATGAATAAAAAGTTGAAAAATAACACCAGTGTGAAAGATCAAAAGAAATTATGACTCTTTACTTTAGCCAAAGGGATAAACAGTTACTTAGACATTTACTTAAATCATCCCACTCCCTCTCATCACCACCACCACTGCCTTTCAACAGATGGGATGGAGAGTTGTGGAAGGACAAACCTACAGCTGGATAAACCATTCTGCCCTGCCCACCAGGAAGCATTCATAGCCTATAATCCAATCAGATATTCTAAGGGCCTGGTTGTGGTCAAATGTAAGAGGAACTTACAGTGGAGGCCTCTCTGTGTCAGTATCTAGAAGAATCCCAGAGTACTGGACTAAACCTGTCCAAATTTACTTCATTTCTCGCATCAATTTATTTCCCTCAAAACCTTCCATGTTCCTTCTCACACTTTCCTTTTCCTGCTCCATTTTTACAAAGAACAATCCTGTTTCTTTGTCTCTACATCCTCGCCCCAGTGTAAAGCGGCTTCCTGCTACCACTCTTCCGGCTTCTCCTGTTCTCTCTTTTACCACTCAAACTGGAGATACAATGCTCAGTGAAGAGAAGCATGGCCCCTGCCCTCATCCCACTTGCAATCTAATGGGGATTAGATTTCCTTTACAATCCATCCTCTCACTATTTTTTTTTTTTTTTACCTATCAATGTTACTCCCTCACCATGGACTAGCCACTGCCCTCTTATCTCCCTAGCAACCACATATTCATCTTTTCAGTGGAAGCTTGGACTGTACTCCTCTGTGAAACCTTTCTCTACTCCCCCCGGTAGATTTAAGTGCTTCTTTTCTCCTATATTCCCACAGCACTTAGTACATAATCAACCTCTTATTGGTAGGGGGTGGGTGATTGGGTGGGTAGGTGGCTGGGTGGGTGGGTTGGTTGGTTGGTTAGTTGGTTGGTTTTTCACTTCTATTCACTAAGATGATAAATTCTTTGACAGAGGAGACTATGTGTCTTCTCTCTATAGCTCCAGTGCCCAGAGGAGCATGTACCTAGCATTGAACTAATAAAAGTGTGTTATCTAGTTCATTTCTCGGATACTAATACTCTATCCAGTCAGCCTTTCACATTACAAATCTCAGGGCCATCTTTGGTTCATCCTTTTCTCTCTTCCCCTACTCCACCAAACTCTTGACATATACCTCTGAAACTGATTCTCTGCTCTGCCCTCCAACCCCACAGTCACAGCTCATAGCAGTCCTTGTCTTTTCTCACCTGGACTATGGCAATAACCTGCTCACCACTTTTGGTCCTCCTACCACCAACTAATCTTTCGAGTTGTTGCGAAAGTACTTTTCTAAAACACAGGCCTAATTGTGTAATTTC
This sequence comes from Pteropus alecto, assembly GCF_000325575.1. NCBI lineage: Eukaryota > Metazoa > Chordata > Mammalia > Chiroptera > Pteropodidae > Pteropus > Pteropus alecto. The sequence goes on along the minus strand of NW_006431925.1, from coordinate 5,867,421 downwards.
TCTATTCAACAGGTAAAGTCTTAACTCCTTAGCATTGCTCCAACTCTCCAGTCCCATGTCCTACCTCTCCTCTATGACTTACCTGCCCCAATCAGCCAACTGTTTATCTTACACTCAAATCACATTAAACTAGTACATTCCATGCTATTCACCCTACCTGGAATACCACCACCAGTTTGTCTCACACACATACATATTCATGCATCCACACAAATATCTTTTCCTTGATAGAGGCTCATCTCAAATGTCAACTCTCTGAAGCTTTTCCTGAGTCTGGCAGAATTCATTTGTTTCTCTCACATTGCACCCACATTTCTTTGTTCATACCCATAATATAGTACTTCATGTGCTGAATTTTAATTCTGTCTACACAGCTGTGTCCCCTACAATATTGTAAACTTGTTGATGCCCAAGATATACCTTATTCATCTTTGAAATGCACACAAGCCATATAGTACCAACATATAGAAAGTTCTTAAATGTTTTCAATACTGCTAAAGATGATTGTGGAGTATACATGTCCGGAAATATTTGGGGAAAAAAACAAAACATTTAACCCAAATACCGTGGGCAGTCACTGGTCCACAGGCAGAGGACTAGACTAGATAATCCCTCAAGGACCCTCTCAGTTCTAGTCTGATTCTCATACTTACTGAGCACCTGCAATAGGCCAAGCAGTGTGCTAGGTGATTTTTAAAACTCGATCATCTTATTTATTTCTCACAACGGATCTGTGAGGAAGGCAAATTTTTCCCTTTTCAGTGAAGCCCAGAAAGAAGAGACTTGCCCAAGTTCCTGCAGCCAGCCAGTAGCAGAGCCACCTACTGACACGCAATTCAAAGATAAGCCTACATGACCGGAAGTGAGCCTTCTTTAGACACTGAAGCACTTTTCTCCTTCATTGGCCCTAATGAAAGAGAAAGAGCAATTGGAGGATAATAAATGAACAAACAGAAATCAAATGATTTTCCCTATAGCCAAAGTGAGTCCTAGTCTCTGTTGAGATTGAGCCACAAAAAGTGCAAATGCTTAATAAAAACCAATAAGAATCCAATCCTTATTACCACTGCACCTGGAAATATCCCCTGCAGGAAGCAGAAAGATTTCAGAGAAAATGAAGAAAACTCTAATTAGTCCTGTACATCACACTTTACTCAAAAGAATCCAAAACAAAACTCTAGATGGTAGCCCTTTAAATGGTCCAATGATTCATTAGTTACTCTGCTTTGAAATAGCGGCCAACTCAGCTGTTTGCTGCCTCCTTTCCAGTGCTGGCCTCAGTGGCCTCCGGGCAGGTGCTCGTCGCCCCCGTTCCTTTCATCCTCTGACATTTATAATAGAGCCTAATCTCAATTCCTTGAGCCTACCAGGTTTCTCCCCTACCAGATCATTGCTCACACTGTGTTCTCAGCCTCCAGTGACCTTTCCCAACCTCTCAAAAATATATATTCAATAGCCAAAGGTACAACAGTTTGAGCAATGTAATAAATAATTATAGTTTGGGGTTATAACCTAAAGTACAAAATAAATGTCCATGAGTCTATACTGATATAAACGATTAAATAAATAAAAGCAAGATTGACACTTACCAAAAAAATTCCAATTAATAAATGTCGAGGAATGGGAGAAGTAGAAAAATCACCATTGTAACACCACAGTAATAATTGCTACAGGAATATTCCATTGATGAATACTACAATCAGTGGGGAAAATGTTCAGGAGAAAGAGGATATTTGCATAGCTTCAGAATACCTCCCCCAAATTTACTAGTGACTGTGGTACTTTTAACATGTGCCCACAGATTCTTTGATAGACCTCCCTCCAACAGGTAAAGCTCAAGTGCCCTTCCCTTGAGTGTCTTAGTGACTTGCTACTAAGGAATAGAGCATTGAAAGGGAAAAACAGTAGCTTTACCAGCAGCCCCACCTTAACCATGTGATCAAGGTTAAAATCACCAACAATCAGTAGTGTGGATGTCGTGAGTGATCTGATGTGATGAGAAGAGCACATCACTTCTGCAGTATTCTCCCCCAAATCTATAACCCCAATTTGTGCAGGAGAAAATACCAGACATACTAAAATTGAGGGATACTAAAAAAAAAAATAACTGACCACTAGTCTTCAAAACTATCAAAGTCATAAAAGATAAGGGAAGACCGAAGGAGACTAAAAAGACGTGATGACTAAATGCAATGTGGGATCCTGGGCTAAATTCTAAAATGGAATATGGGGATAATAGAAAAGTAGGAAAATGTAGGGGGGAAAAGTCTATAGTTTAGTTAATAGTCATGTACCAACGATAATTTCTTAGCGTTGATAAATACATCACGGTTATGCCACACGTTAATATGAGAGGAAGCTGGGTAAAAGGTCTATGGAGACATTCTGTATTATCTCTGCAACTCTTCTATAAATCTAAAATTACTTCAAAATAAAAAGCTTTTAAAAGTATTCTTTTTCTTTTCCTGCTCCTTATATGTATTTTATACTTCTATTTTTTTTAAATGAGCATGTTTCCTCGAAAAATCAGGAACAAACAGAAAGATGTTCACATTTAAAGAGCAGCTTCTTGGAGAAAGCTCCTCTCGAGAGGGTAACATGCTGCTTACACTGCACTCTCTCAGGATTTTGTCTGTTCAGAAACTCTGGTATAGCACTTAGTTCATCCTACTTTATCTTTAGTTGTTATGTGTCTCTCTTTTTGGCAACTCTTCTGAAGCAAAGGCTCTCTTAATCCGACCCAGCATTTAGAATCCAATGAGTGTCAGCTGAGTTACTGTCACAGAAGGAAGTCTCCATCCATCCAAGGCCAGTCTCTGAGCAAACTCTAGTTTCAGGACCAGCCTGCCAGCTGCTGTTTCTCTAGACCTCCCATGCACCTGAAGTCTCAGTACGTGTCTGCTCTGATGCAACTTTATACAAGCGCTCTGAGGCCAGTCAGTCCCATGATAATTCAAATCTCTACCATCTCTGATCACCAATGAAAATGCAGGCTGTATGGTCATTGATCCTTACCCAGTGGGTTTCTCATACTGGTCTAGACATTTCATCTAGCCCACACACCACAGCTTTTCTCCCTTCCCACTGTCCCCACTCATCACTCCAACTCCAAAGTAAGCTCATCTACAACCCGTATCCTCAGAATATTAAATCCACCTACCAGCTTTACTGGGATCATGGTTCTCCTGTTGAGAGGTTAAAAACCAGAATACACCTAGAGTAAACTGCTATGGCTCACTGCATCTGTGCCCCACCCACCCAACATGCAAGTTAGAGACCAAACCTAGAGGTGAAAAACAAAAGAATCTCCTAGACCCAAAACTTCATTCTTTATGAGAAAATAAGCAAGGATCCATTTTTATTCACAGAACAAATAGTTTCCTGGCTTCTTATGGTTGAGCATCAACCTCCGGGTTTGCACAAGAACAGGAATTCCAAGTTCTGGACCGAGGAAATGTCAGTGGCAAAGACCCAAATGCTGACCTCCACTTTTGGTGCGTACTCATAAACCTAACATTTGTACTTGGAAATCTGTCCCAGAGCTCTAATACAGGAAGCTGGGAACTGACAGAGTGCCCTTTTGGAGCCATAGCTAATGCTAGTGGTGTTTCAGAACCCTTGAAGCTATACTTTTCAAGCCAGATAAGCAACAGCCTAAACACAGTGCTCTTTGGTGCCCTGTTCCAATGCTGCAGGAGACAATTGTCTGAATGTGGCCTGAGAGTCACTTGGACACGCCCAAAGTTAGCTTCTTCTCCTGTTCAGTAAAGTGCAACTGATACTTTTTGTTTTTCATCTGCAAACTTTCACCATCTTTTGAACAATAAGTAACTGATAGCAAAACCACACACAAGGATAGGATGCTAAATATGATCCTATAGCTAAGGCAGCCATGGATGCCACAATGTAGGCTACATATTACACAAAGGCACCACTTCTGGGGGTGGAGGGCCTTCGCATCACAGATATCTCAGGTTTACATATTTATTAGTGTGGTTTTCCAGCAGATGGCAGGAAAGCACTCTGTTCTAATAAAATGAGTCAATAATGACAATTTCCTAAAGGTAGAAATAAAGTGTTTCGAGGAGGAATGTCTTTTTCTAATTTGCGTCAAGGTGCCATATGGGCTGGTAGCAGCCACAATTGTATTGCATGCTGTAAAACTGCTTTCTATTTGTCCCTGAATTCTTAAACATCAATCCACAGTAAAAGCCCACAAATATTCCTGACTTTTTGGCTATTTCTATAAATTTCCACTTGAAGTAAATCTAACTTCAACTCAGATAAACATTTCTAGATATGGGGGAAAAAACAATTTCAGACAAAATAATAATATATCTAGTTAAAACTATTTTAAAACAGACATGTCTGGCTGAGCTTTTATGTACTGAAGCTTTTAAAATGTCTACAATTTTGTTTTCCCTGTACTATGATAGTTCCTTGACCTAGTTTCTCCACTAAAGTGGTCCAATTACATTACACCATAAGGCTAAAATTTTGTCCTAAATTTATAATGGAAGAGACTAATTAGTTTGCTTTCATCCTCTGAAACAAACTACTCTCTGTGTGAATCACATTTTTTTTTTAATGACACTAAATTTGACAACAAATATCTGCTGGGAACAATGATTATATGGTAAGAACTCCTACCATGATGGAGGTAGAAATACAAAAAAGAATGAAATGTAGTCCTTTTCCTCAAGAACTTCATATTTCAGTGGAAAAGAGAACTATGTAGATACACGATTGTAATTCATGTACTCCGAACTAGTATAGTAATGTGAACTTTACTAGAAACATACATTAGGTTCAAGAATGAAAGGAGGAGGGAGGGGTCAACTACGTGTGAGGCATCAAAGAAGCTTTGAAAATTTGTATCAGTTTTAGTTCTTTTGATGTAAGCATCAGAATCACCTACTATCCGATGTAAGCAAAAAAAAAAAAAAATGTACTGAAAGAACATGAGGCAGATCATAGAATCCAAGGAAAAATGAAGAATTCATCCCCAGAAAAGACAGGAAAAGAGAATGCTTAAGGGGATAAGGGTAGCCAGAAGGAAACACCACTGTCCACCATGCTCCTGACTTGCTTGTCTGCTTGGTTTGACTTGAGTTCTTGTGCCCACTCCATGGGCTAGGAGAGAGCAGGGCACCTGCACTGACAGTTAACCCAAGATCCACAGAGGAGGGCAGCTCCCAAGATGGCACATTCATACCAGAAGGAGAAAAAATGCAAGGCAAGCAAAAGCAGATGTCCACCACAAGGGGTCTCACTGGCGACCTGAGTGAGAGCATAGAATCCAGATTGCTTTAGGCTAAGAACTGACATAAAGTGAAGCAGGGTATCTTACTCTGTTAAAAAGCTTGGCTGTGAGGAAAGAGAGATGAACAATAGTAGTAAATAAAGGCAGGATCAGGGGAGGAATTTTTGGTTCTTGCTTTTTTTTTGTAACCTAAAGTAGATTGGAGCATATTTATAGATAGAGGAAGGAGCCAGAGCAACAGGAGAAATTTAAGATCTACACAAGCCCTGATAGATGGATTTAATCTGAACAGAAAGCTACTATTGCCATTTACCGTGCCAAGCACTTATTGTATCAAACATCATGCTAAACAGACTTCACCTGCAGTATCTCCTAATACTACCAAGTTGGTACTATAATTATTATATCCATTTCGCAGAATAGGGAATTGAATATTAGAACATTTTAAGTAAACTGTCCAAGGTCATAGAGCTGCAGCAGCGGAGGAGGGAATAGGTACGCTTGTTCCTGATGCCAAAACCCATGCTTTTAACAATATTTGCCTTTTCCTGTAAAACTCAGAGTAAGTAGATAAAGAGGAGTGTATCAACTTATAGATTTGTATCAGGGAGGTAGGACATGGAAGAGACACCTTTCATTTGCTTTACCTTTCTCTGCAGAGATATACCAGCCGTTGAGAAATGAGAAGAAGGTTGCAAATGGCACAGTGAGGCTGACCAGTGAAGGATTGTTACAATGTAGGCTGGGAATGGGTTAGAACTAGCTATGATGTAAGAAATGGCCTAAAGAGCATGCTGAAGACCCCCTTACGTGCGCGCGCGCGCGCGCACACACACACACACACACACACACACACACACACACGCAGTATAGAGAATAAAGAATTGAAGACTTTTTGGACTTCACAAAATGGATTCCATGGGAGCCATGACAGTAATGTCAACCAGTACATATTAAGAATGCCCTTAAGGTATGATCAGAACATCCAAAACCACAGGCATCAGCCCCCACCTGCAGGGGCTGATAAGCATGAGGATCCCATCTGGTAAGGTCCACATAAATGGAACACCTTAGGCAGACGACACTCAAGCCTGACCCCACAGCATCGCGGAAGGGTGTGCTGAGAGCTGAAGACTCTGACCTTCTGCCCGTTGTAGCTACTGGCTTGGGACCAACGCACAGCTATAGGTGCTGCCAATCAACAGAGCTCACATTGACAATGCTAAGGACTTCCATCCCATTGCTCTGTCACATAAGATCCTGTACTTCCCCTCTCTGTGTGTTGTGTGTTGTGTGTTGATCTGCATGGGTACCTGATTGGTTTATCTGAAAAGGTTCCACTCAATAAACCTGGCACTGTGGAAAGACACAAATGTGTTCAAGGGTATTATCACTTTGGTAGGTGCTTTCCTTGCTCACAACAATTACACACACACACACACACACAGAGTCCCCCAGGGTTGTACAGAAATCAGTGCCCACAGCCAGGTTACTCTACAGCTTCTACACCTGGGCTACTTAGTGGGGGTGGGAAGCTGTACAACATGATACTTCAGACAAACCAAGGCTCAAGTCTCAGCTCCGCTGTGTTACAAGGGGCTGAAAATAAAGAAAAACTTATTCAGATGAGTAATTTCTCCGGCTCAGAGCTCAGATAATCAGAGGTTATTAATTCTTATCCTACTTGAGCCAGTTTCTACCATTAACAACTTCAGTTAATATCCATTTACAAAGGTATGACCTAAATGTAGTCAACTAGTAATATCTTTCCTACTGCTATATTCTTTAATGATTAATAACTTTCTTTTCTTAATCTTTGTTTCTTAAAATCTATGATTACCAAATACTATTTTTAGAGCACAATGGGTAACAGTCTGCATTCTCTGGCCATAAAAAATTAGAAATGGCTAAGAAATATCTATGTAAAGTATATCTAAAAGGCTTAAAAATTAAGATGGAGAATTGAAAGTCTGCTGTGTAAGCAATACTGTAATATTCTCAATATTCTCATTTAAAAATCACCTGGAAAATCATTACATTTTTGTCTTGAAACAAGTCTATAATTTACTGTTTAGCATCGAAAAAAGATGTCACAGGACAAAATGAAAAGCAAGATTCCAGTTATACATTTTTAAAGTATGTATGTACATCATAGAAAATATCTGGGAAAATGTATACCGAATTGTTAATGGGGTGAGCTTAGAGTGCCTACTCAGAGGAGAATTTTCATTATTTATTTTCTACAATATTCTGATTTTTAAAAAATAAGCCAGTATTACTATTTTTAACTTTCAACTATTTTATTTATTTATTCACTAATTTATCTATTTTAATAAACCTTTTATTTTGGAATACTTTTAGATTTACAGAAAAGCTGTGAAGATAGTACAGAAAGTTCCCACAATACCCTCACTGTTTCCTCCATTGTTAACATCTCCTATATCAAGGTACACGTGTAAAAACTATAAAGCTGAACTTGGTACATTACTATTAATTAAAATCCAGACTTTATTTGAATTTCATAAGTTCTTCCATTAATATCCTCTTTATTCCAAGACCCAATCTAGAGTACCATGCTGCCTTTAGTTTTATTTCCTTCATCTCCTCTGGTCTATAACAGTTTCGTGGACTTTCCTTGTTTCATGACCTTGACAGTCTTGAGAAAGACAGGCCAGCTATTCTGTAGAATGTTCCCGAATTAGGGTTTGTCTGATGTTTCTCTCATGATTAGAATGAGGTTGTAGAAAGAACACCATAAAGATAAAATGACCTTACCACAGCATTCTATCAGGGAGGGGTACATGACATCGCTGATGACGTTAACCTTCATCACTCATCTCAGGTGGTGTTTGCTAGAATTCTCCACTGTAAATGTACTATTTTTCCCTTTCCATACTCTATTCCTTGGAAGTAAATCACTAAGCCTAACTCACCCTTATTGGGGGCAGAGAGTGGGTTAAGCTCTTACTCCTAGAGATTGGAGTACTTATATATATTATTTAGAATTCCTCTACAAAAAAGATTTGTCTCTTCTCTCCTGTTTATTTATTTATTCAGTCATTTATTTATGCTAATATATACTCTTGTATGTTTATTTATGCTTTGGACTATAATTCAATACTAATATTCACTTTATTGCTCAAATTGTTTCAAATTTGGCCATTAAAAGCTCTTTCTACTTGGCTCTTGTGTGGCTTTGTCATCACCTGCCCTTTTGTTTTCTGATCACTTCCTTATTTCCTCACACTATAAGATGTTCATACTTATCTTAAATTTTCTCCTCCCCTAGTCCTACAATTAGCCATTTCTCCAAAGAGCCCTCATTCCTTTTATTGAATAATAGTGTTTAGAAACCAAGATCTGGGCACTGTGTGTCCCTTCAACTACCTTTTAATAATTTGTTGAAGATTTAATTAGAGTATGTGAAGCACTTCTTAACATAGAGCCTGACATAGAGTAGGCTCTCAATAAATGGAAGAAAGCCATTACAATTGTTATGCACAGTTTTAGTAAATACAGAATTTCCAAATCCTAAACCAAAATTGTATCCCATTAGTGATTATTTCAAGCTTTGATAGGCCCACAGATCTATGTTTCTGAGGCTCAGGACCATGTAAAACCAAGAAATAGACATTCTTCCACCCCTAACCCAGGATTCTGCATTCTCTGGCCATAAAATATTTTTCCTCCTTTCTTAGCATCTATACAAAGCCATAAAATCAAAAGACTTCTGTGGAAAAAGATATCCTTGATTGTTAAGTTTTTAAGTTTAAATAAAACATTTGAAGGGCATTTAAAAAACAATCACTCCTATATACAAGTCAAACTCACTTTGGATCTATAAGGAGCAGTTTTGAATTCCTGCCCAAAATAGTTATTGTTTTGAAATACTGCAATGTCATTGTTATGGTAATGACTATTGTCCAATAGATCCGTGAAAGTCTCTTCAAACAATTCCTGTCGTGTCAAATACCAATGTCATTGTTCTTATTGAGTAATAGGTACTAGAGACTCCCTTTTATGGACCAGATAACCTACAGCAAAGGTCCTAAGGGGGGTGACTTAAAGGGGACCTCTAGTTCAAGTACTCTGGCTGGTTAGACTAGCCACCAGGATTCCTCTGGGCATAAGAATCAGAGATCTGTCCTAGGAAGATCTATGAAGAGGACCCTGGGACAAATAGGCAGGCTCAGGACACCAGAATAGGAATGAGTAAAAGATACAGGACCACTCCCACCTTCCAAGGCATTACCTGAGGCAGAGTTGTTGAGTAGGGATATACCAGAAGCCTCATAGGGTCTAGGGGTAAAGCCACTGCCAGGGTCTAGGGGTAAAACCACTGCCAGAAGAATGCTACTCAAAAGAACAGAAGTTCCTCATCTGATAAAAATCTTCTGAGTTTTTCAGTATCCACATTCTTGTTACACAATAATCTGGGTTTCTATTTGTTTTAGAATAAGTGCTTTTCGCTCTTTGTAGTTCAGAATGTACTCATTTTATTTTTGGTTATTCTTGCTTTGTCCCAGGCCTACATTCTTCTGGGGAAAGCCAGTTGATCCATACTATAGGCTGCAGCTTCTAAAATTCCCTGGTGCTTATCTAGCATATTTCTGGTCCGGCCCACCTTGAACTTTTCACTTTTGCTCCCAGTATGGTCCCACCCTCTAGGTTCTTAAACTGCTTGTCCTTCATCTTCATCTCACTGTCCAGAGCAGTCCTTGGCCTTGGGTGATGGCCTGTGGGGGCTATGTGGCTTTACACATATGTCCTCTAGGGTCTGGAAAACATATTCCAATTTCCTTGAGGAAAAGAGTTATAAGAACCAAAGCAACCAAAGCCACCTATGGGAATTTAAGCAAAGCCATATAATTCCAATGGGGATTGTCTTTCCTCTCCTCAGAAAGAGCTACAGGAGGGACCAAGTTAGCAGAGGCAGCAGATTCTTTACTTTCTAACACTGGGAAAGTACTATTAACTAAACTTTATTAAGAAGTGGCCAATGAGCAGAAGGCTTCAATCCCAGGAGGACAGCACTAGAAGTACATATAGTCGGGTTGATTGGTTTTACAAAGAGAGCATGGGATTGACAGTCATTTATGCCTGGGTTCACTTTTTTTTTTTTACCAGCTGAGAAACTTTGGACAAATCATAGATTATAAGCATCAACATAAAATGGTAACCCAATGTTATAAGATCTGTAATTTACTTTTAAATACTTCAGTATCATCTGTGATATGTGTGAGAATTAATTTAACCTTCATTTCTAGGCAGAGTGAGCTAAAGTGATTATCTGGAATATACAGTCCAGGAATGGTGGGTATGGGCCAAACAGTATTATATCAGAAATGGGATTTCCTCTCTCCTACCTTAATCAATAACCATTGCTTTACCATTTAGCAAGCTTAAAGTTAGAAATGGATTTTCTTTGGCAAAATTAAAGGTATTCAAAACGTGTGAGTTAGTTAAAATATTGCAGAAACTTGCAAGAAGAAAGGAGAAAAATTCTCGGATGCACCGCTTAGTGATGTCTAAAGCTCAATCCCTAAACTGTCCTTGTCTCCAACCACTGGTTTAGAAGAAAGTCTGATTGCATGATGCTTACTAAAGGATGCAGAATCCTACCTCAAGTAAACCTTTTACTTAATATACATTTGGAGCACCTAACAGGAAATAGAGCTGGGTCTTCATCAAACCTACCAAACAGATAGTATGAAATATTTTGTGCCAACTTTGCTAATGAATGTTAGTCTAATAAATATCTATATATATGGTAAATTTTGGTCTGAGGCTTACATTCATTATAACTTGAAAACAAAGCTGTGGAAGAACAGCTACCACCACCTCAAACTACTCAGGTGGCTACTATGATTTCCAAAAAGAACCTGAAAATTAGGTGTGACCAAATTGGCTTAAAGAAATTCTCAATTTTCATACTCTATAGAGTTGTTGAGGAGTTATACGTGAAAAACTGATAGTAAATTCTAAAATCCAATACAAACACACTGTCTCAGATATATTTTCATTTATATAACTCAAGTTTCCTCAGGGCTCACCAGCCCGGAGGTACAAATGAAGTGACATTATTGGTGATAATCTTATATTTTTCTTTCACCTTTCTTCTGCTCTTACCTGCTTCACCAGAGTCAGCTATCTAAAAATCAAGGCCCTATGTAGAATTTCATAGTTTCAGCATGGGTCTCATGTGTGCACATACTCATTACAGTGTGGGCAGGAAGAATTGCCCACACTCTTTACAGCACTTGCCAGGAAGAGTGGCTTTTTCCTGGTACCAGCAGGCCCCTCCCACTAATGCTTTAGAGCAGGTGTTGCAGGGTGGGGGCTCACTCCATGGAAGATGCAAGACAAACTTTTGGGCATGAGAAGAAAATATTTGGGTTATTTGTTTAATTTTTGTTTCATCTTTTTTAATTTTTGCTTTTGTGTATGTTTTATGAAATACATAATATATTAATACAAGAGAAGGCTTAGACATTTTTTAACAGATTAGGATATCAATCAAAAGAATTTTGGAAGCCTCTGGTTAGAGCATCCATGGGGAAAACACACCTTTCTCCCTCTCGTACAATATACTCTACTGAAGGCTGCTAAAGAAGCGGTCTTGTGCTCAGATGAGGTACAGATTCTTTAGTGTAATAACTTGTATGTGTAGCCTGCTTGCCCTTCCCCAGCTTTTATAGAACTCAGCCATGAGTCTAGTGGGTGAGAGAGAGAACACCTCCCTGTGACGCATATCATGCTGGGCTCAGAATCACCCCACCTCTCTTAGGATGAGTTCTCTACAGAAACCTCTTCTGATCCTGGTGCCAGTACACTGTCTACCGCTGGGACAGATGACCAACTCAACACAGACATAGGGCAGACACGTCTGGAGCTCAGTGATGGAGGCCATTCAAGCTGAGAGGCACAAGACTACACCACAGCAGTGTAAAGAATAGTAATCTTTCATTGCTAAATTACATAATCATTTCCAAGACAAAACTTTACCTATACTGGGAAAACTCCTCTAGGCAATTTTGTCCCCTGAGAGTAGATACATAATCCCTATGTCTGCTTACATACTCAACACCTGTGGGGAAAATGTTAAGTTACCTATACACAGTATTTTAATACCTGACTCTGCAACAGATTATGTGAATTGAATCTGCATTAAAGAAGTAAATACACGTTTTAAGATGTGGAATTTTCCTTGACAAGATAATGAGAGTTTTAATGGTAAGTTTTATTATTTGCTGGGCCTAAAACAATTTTCTGTGGAAATATTTCCCCTAAATTAGAAATGAAGCATAAGGAAAATAAAATTTGATATACAAATACTGGCCGTGTGATGTGGTTATTCCTGCCCAATTTAGGAAAGAAGCAGGGTAGTTGGTCAAGATGTTGGAGCAAGATTAATGTGACCATTGAAATCCCACGGGTCTGGGATTGAAACAGAAATCCTCCTAACATAAGGCCAGGCAGTGAGGCTGGCCACCAGTTAGTCCTCCTTTTACACTGTGAATAGCCCCAGCCTCCACCGACCATTCCTGAGAATTTCTTGGACTCCAGGCACTGTGCTAGGTGCTTTAGACACATTGTGTCTAAACTACACAGTGCTTGGCAAGACAAGTATTATGAAGAAAAGCAGAACCCAGAAAGGTGTGGCAACTTTCCCTAGGCAAGTAGCTAGTCCGTGACTGGGATTAGAACTCAGAAGATCTAGCTGACCCCAAGCCCAGCTCAGCAACATGCCACCTGCCTTCCTCATGGCAACTGATCGTCTGAATCCTTCAAGGGGAAAAAAAAGTTACTGCCCTGGTCTCTTGTGAACCTTACTATGAATAATGCCAGTGTTGTGGACTGCAGAGTTAAAACTGGCTCCTGTCCATTGGACTTAATTCAAAAGACATATGAGAATCATGCCTGCAGAAAAAAGAAATACATTCTGGAGCTGAAATCAGCAATATGTAATCCTCTTGAGTCAGGATGTAGTAACTTTATACGTCAATTTTTGGAACTCTCTGATCAGATAAACTCTTATTTCAAAGTGAAAAAAAATAAACTCTTCATCTAGGACAGCACATCTCTTGTTCATTAGAGTCCCCTCCCCGTCCAGTGCTCACACCGTGCATTCCCTTCTTTTCTACACCACAGCACACTGGCTACACTGGACACCTGACATTGTCCCAGACGCAGGCTGCGACAGAGCTGGAAAAGGTTTAGAACACAACTAGAACAACCATGGAGACGTAAGGGCCTTCCATGAGAAAATGTCTAATAATATCAGGTATACGGTTTAGAAAAGGGGAAGCCAGAGGGGGGAGTGTGACCTAAATCTATGTTACACAATAAAAAATTATCTAGGGTAGTTTTCACTAAATCCCAAAGAATTAGAAACTCTACAGGACTTGGAGACTCATGAATCATCAGCAGCACGTGGCTACAGGAGAAGCTATCGACAAGCTTAAGATTAGAGAAAAGAAGGACAGTTTAAGATTTGTCCCTTCCAGTCTGGGACAAGACTCACGGCTTCACGGGAGTTAGTTTAGACTACATAAAACATTAAACTTGTTTACTTAGCAGGCACTAAACATATAGAACACTTGTGAACATTTAACCTCTATGACTTTTTTAGCTCAAAAAATTCTATGGAATAAAATTTAAAACCTATTTGTTATAAATACATACAATTTAATAGTCCATAGTTCTCATAAAAGAAGTTTGTTACTAGTACTCAAAAAACAAATACAAAAAAGGAGAACCGCTGAAGTAAATTTGTAGATGCCAAATGAATTATGAAACTATTGCTCCAGAGACAGTTATTTGACAACACGAAAGACAATCTTCCTGTTCTCCCCGCAAAATGTCCCTCGGGAATCTTTTCAATGGCCTACACTGCCCTAGAGGGTAGAACTCCCCTTCCTAGGAATCTGCTCCTTCTTGTAACCATTTCTCATTTATTCTACTTAGATCCACGTGTTTAGTAGGTAAACAATTAGATATTTATGACTGAGGGAGTGCTCTGATGGTTACTAGTAATAATATCATGACCAGTTACTGAGTGGGAAGCATGTATCAGGCAGCATTCTGGGAGCCATGGGCATTCTTCTCAGCAAGGCTGTGAGGCAGGCATCAGCATGTCCATTTTACAAACAAGGAAACTGAAGCTCAGCAAAGTTAGCAACTTACCCAAGGCACATTGTTAGTTAGAAAAGTAGAATTCAATACCAGATCTGTCTTTCACCAAAGGCCCACTGTGCTCTTTGCACTTCTTCACTAACTCATTTAAGGACTGACTTTCGTCACTGAATTACAAAAATAGTAAAGACTAATGTTGTTATGATTATTAGCAAATTATTGGGTTGAATCACATGAAACTGCCAGTATTTGGCCACTTTTGACCTACAAAAAACAAGAATTCCATATGGTTTGACCTTATAAAAGCGCAGACACTGGTATTTTTTATGAATGTCTGGAGCAGCAGTGCGAATTTCTAAAGAGATTCCATACTCAATAGAACGTGTAGAAGAGAACCAAGTATTTCACTCAGCTCATTAACAGAATATACATGCTATGGATAAAAAGAGAAAGAAAAATAGAAAATACATGAATTTGCAAGATAAGGAAACTATTTGAAAGTTTGTTGTGAAAGACAATGATTTGTCAGTTTAAGTGAAACCTTATGTATTAACTACAGTTTAATTACCAGGAGTACTGTGAAACACAAGCTAATGAAAAGCACAGTGTGAAATTTAAATGGTTATAAGTTAAAACATTTTCATCTACATAAGGACAGCAAGCAAATTTAAAATATTCTATGGAACACCATTTTAGAAAAATCTCGAGGTTGATCAATTGAAAGATATGGAGAACCCTGTGAGACATAAAATATTAGAGCTAAATAGAAACAAAAATCATTTAAATTTAACCTTTTTATTTTATTGTGAAAGAAACTAAAGTTCAGGAACATTATGTCAGGAGGTACTGAAACTCAGTTTTTAACTTCCAGTCCAGGGCTCTTTAAAAGGTCAGAATAACATGCTATCTGAACACAATAACGCCCTTGTGTATTGCAACAGCCACAGGATGTACTGCAGATGTAAGAAAATTTTTATGAGGGATAATTTTTATCTTGTAGCATGATGAGGTTGCTAAAAGTAAATATACTAAATATGTTTCATAATCATAAAATAAAAACACTGTGAGTTTTTAAATTTAACAGCATTACATTTTCTTACTCAGCCCGTTATTTTTATGGTATAACCAGAACACTGCCTTCTCCCAGGATGTTTTTCTAATTGCTTTTGGATATTGTTTTGCCTTTTTAAAGAGGAAGACAAAAGTAGGATGCTGTCAAATGGTTTGAATTTCAAGAAAAAAAAAATCTCACACCTGCTCACTGAGAAATACTCAGTTCAAAAGCATGACATTTAGAATATGTCTTTGGTACAAAATTCGGCTATAAATATCTACCGCTAAAATACAGTTTGCCTCTAATTCAAAATATATAACAGAAATCAACTATCTCAATCATTTCCTCCATTTATGAGGCTGTATGTCCTTCTGGCCAAACAACTGTATTATTGTGTGCCTGTGCTTTGCTTTTTTCTCATTAAAGCATTTTTAATAGCAATAGGGAAGAGCTGACTGCAATGGCTTGTCTTTCCCCTATCTGGTGCTTTCCTTGAAGATTCTTTCAAAATCTGAGATTTACAGCTAAGATTCAAGGTTTAAAGAAGAATAAATAAATATTCCTGAAGGAGACTCAAATTCACTCAAGAAATGGAAAGAAAAAGACAACCACCAGTAGAAGAAGCAATGCATCTTTCAAATGACCTGTGAAAACCCATTTCTCTCATGGAAACTCCACAGAGAGGAAGAACCCATCTGAACTGCCCAGACAGTACACCTGCTTTCAATGGAAGAATTTAGAATAATTGGATGGTGCTTCATGCCCTTAACCATCAGCCACAAGGGCTTCTTGGCATGCTATCTGAAATAGCAAGAATCACTCAAGGGTGTTTAGAACCTTGAAAAGCAGCACCGCGAAAGAGAATTCATTTTCTACGTAACTGAAAATAATCATGTTTCCTTCCATATTATAGGGTTATGTGAATTCATTCATTTTCACAACGAATATTTATGGAGCAGCTACCATATGCCTGGCACTATTCTAGGAGCTAAGGAAATATCAATGAACAAAACAGACAAAAATCTCTGCCCTCATGCAACTTGCTTTAACTTGGGGAGACCAACAATAAGTAGGTAAAATGTGTAGTTTGCTAATAGTGATAAGCACTATGGAGAAAAATTAAGCGAGAAAAGGAAATTAGCTAAGATAAGATATGTGCCTAGCACAGTATAAGCATTTAAAATATATTAAAGGTTTTTCTTTCCATTAATAAAAGCTCCAAAAATTATTTCCTTGGTTTCGGGATTGGAGTTGAGGAGAAATTACATTTCTTCTTAGGGGAGCAATAATCTTATCCCACTACTTCTGAGTAGTGAAATGATAATAACTTTTATTTATCAAATGCCACCTTTGTGCCAATAACTTTACATAAAAATACTGTGTTTCATCCTGCAAAATGGATATTTTCCCCATTTTATGGATGAGGAAAATGACACTCGAAGAAACTCAAGATGATAGATCTAATAATTTTATATTAGAGCTAGGGTTCAAAGGTAAGTACGATTAGCTCCAAAATCCACCCTGCCAGGCTAAGAGGCAGAGGACCAAGAAAACGGTAACATAACCAGTTTAAGAGGAGACACGTTTCTCCATGTTATTTTTAACTAACAGTGTTTTTCTTTTTGTTCTTTACTCCAGTTAGCATTATGAGGTTTACTTTCTGTGAACGAGAATAAACTCATATGTTTTATCTTAATTTTTTTATTATTCTTTAAGAAAATAACAAAAATCATGGTCTCTGGCATGATGTTTTTCTCTGGTTCTTGGATGCTAAATCTTAACACCATTCTTATGTAAATACCAAATACGTTTAGATACCCAAACGAGAAGTAGCAAAATGAGTGCTGTCTACCAGCTTGAGATAAAAACAAATTTTCCTTTTCTAAGATACTCTAGAATCTCAAGTGGTGATGGAAATATTACATTACCAAATCTAAAGTAATTTTTTTCAATCACTTGTACCAAATGAGAGGTTTCCACTTTAGGTTTTGGAATCCTAAGATCCAACAATTTACACATATGTATACAGACTGGTATTCTTGGGGCAGGAAATTAGCAGTGAGGGAGGTGGGGAGGGTGGGTGGTCCCATGAGAGCAAAAGCCATGTCTCCCTTCTTGACTCACTCCATCTCTTGACACCCTAAACCTAAACACCTTTTCAGTTTATTCAGTCAAAATTCAAATGTTTACAAAGTCATGTTATCAATTATTTCTTACTAAATCAGTGAAAACCATATCTTAATTCGCCAGTATGATCCTTTATGAGTTCTCTAAGGAATCATGCCTGGTTGTGTGGTTGTTTTTATTTTTACCTTTATTTTCAGAAGTGTTTTTTCTCTTCAAGCAACTGCTTCTCTGAGACAAGTATTCCCCTATAGTATTCTAGAAGCTGCATGCCACTCCCAGTCAAAGAAAGAAACATGCATCTCTCTGGCACCTTGCTGTGCTGCCCACCTTCTCACCACCCCTCCCCTTATTTTTATTTATCTTTAATTGAAAAACAATGTAACAATAATACTAAAGGACAATGTTTTTTAAAAACTACATTTGCATACTTGTTTTCATTTTTGCATATGGTCTCCTAGAAATAAGGCCCTGTTGTTTCGTTATTTAGTCGATGTCCCACACAGACTGCCTGCAACAGTGACTAATATGAGTTTTAAGGAGTCATTCCCTTTTAATTCACATGAAAACAAAAAACAAGTTAAACACTGTGCAATATTTGAATTAGCCATTAAAAGCTAAATGCGAGTAGATTACTTCACAAGCTAGAGTGTTATTTGATTTTTGAGGGGCTATTTTTAATGTTAATGGAATGGTAATAAACAGTGGCAGGGAGATGGGGACCTAGGGGACAGCTAGTGGGAAGGATTATGGTGGGTTCAGAGCTGTCTCAAAAGATGACAGTGATAGGAGACTGGTTGCCATAGAAACAAACTATGAGCACTAACAACTGAAAAAGCTGAGAGTAAGTGGGAAACAATAATCTTGAGTGGGCCAGAAAAAGTAATGAGTTATTTAGGGGGAAAAAAAAAACAAACAAACATTTAAATCAAGGAATTGAATGAAAAGAGCAGAAGATGAGAGGGCAGCCCCAGATATGCGTGGGGCTCCATCTCAGGGCTCCTCCAGAACAAGGGAAGAACTAATTGGGACCTTCCAGAAGCAGAGCCCAGACAACGTTGTATTAAATCTATGATAAGCTGTCCAGGTAATACACATGTGCATGTCTTTGGTTATCCTCATTTCACACATTCGTTGACTGTTGAATTGTACTGGTGAAATTATCTGAAACAGCTGGTTTTACAGTTTGTACGATGGTGGATATGGTGGGCATTAGGATTGTTTCAGGGTGCAAAGTAAAGCCATGAGTCTTTGCGGCTTGATCCTTGGAGAGAACTCCATCACCCCACCTCACCCCAGTCTTCTAAGAGATAACAAGAGCCCCTCATGAACTTGTATAAAACCTTATATATATACACACATATATATATATATTACCTTTTTTCTGTATGGCAAGTGCAGTCATTCGTCTTAATTCTCAAACAATTCCTAGAACATCTGTGGATTAATACAACCACTTCTCACTGTGACATGATGGGCTTTACCTACTGTAAGGTCCAGGAGTCTGTCACCAGAATCTCATTACCACAAACAGTAATGGCAGATCTGGACTTATGAACATCTGCATGGCTGAAACTGCCTTGCTGGAAAAGGGTTCATTATAAATATTAACTGTAATTTTCTTTTTAATTAAAAAAAATGTGAACTCTTCCCATAGTAATATAACCTCAGATTATAGGCCTCCAGGCTCCTGGAGAGAGTGAATTAAAAAAAAAATTTTTTTTAAATTAAAGAAAAGATCATGCTAAAAAATACTCATGTTCATAGTTTAAATCAGAGTTAAACGAAGAAGGCGATAAAAGTAATCAAGTAGCAAAACAAAAGGCAGGAGAATTAATATAAACAATGAACCAATAGGACAGTTAGTCAGCTGGCTTTGCAAAGATTTAATTTCTCCCCTGAAAGCACTAGTGGTGACAAATAAACCTGACCTACCAAATATCTTCAGGTGTAATGAAATATGTCCCCCATTGCCTATAAAAAGAAATGCCACTGAATTATTGTGCATGGTGCTGAATTGCCATGGATGCCTCTAAATATGCATGCATAGGGTCTTTGTTCTGGACTGTTTTGACAATGGTCCTTTAGTTTTTTAAAGCTCTACAATTTCCAGAGCAGAAGTCTCAAATTCAAACACCCACAGGGCTCAGGCAGTGGCATTAGGAATAAATGGATGGTAGTAGCGGGGAGGAGACCATTATAAATTGGAGAATACTGCACCATCTAAGGCACTCAACTCTTGCCAAATGAGCCACATCATCTAATTCTTAACAATAAGCTTGCAATCCAGTTTGTGTGTCAATATTTTATAGCAAAAGAGCCATATGGGACTGGCTACATAATTTTCAGGGTCCAATGTAAAATGAAAATGCAGAACTCCTTGATCAAAAATTGTTAAGAATTTCAAGATGGCCATAGCAGAGCATTAAACCAAGTGTGGGTCCTTCTAAGCACAGGGTCCCATGGAACTGTGCAGGTTGCAAGCCCATGAAGCCTGCCCAGGAGCCATACAATACAAGTTGCAGGCCAGGTTCAGCTTATGAATCATCCAGTTTGAAACCCTGTTCTAAAGGATCCACATTCACTCCCCATTTCCCTTTATGACTCAAAGCATACGGTTGCAAGATGACTGGAAGAGTTTGGAGTGTGCCCAAGAACTGAAGAACAGAATAAAACAGGGCTAGTGGCTTAGAAGGGAAACAAAGTCTCTCCCTTGTCCTCATCAAGTCTTAAAGCCAACTGGGGGATTCAGCTGCTGACATATGTGCTTATGGAAAAAAAACCTTGTACCTTATTAATTCAAAATACCTAAAAATCTGTATCTGTGGCCAAAGTCCTATAAAAAGTGACTACGGTGCCCTGAAAAGTCTCCCCACTCATAGCCCACCTACAGATTTGGGTATGTGCAATTGCCGTAAAAAAGGAATAGGCAACCTGCAAGTGATCACCAGTCAGACATACCTTATACATGAGTGAGTATGCACCTGGAAAATTTTATGGAAATTTATGAAAATACAATCATAGTTCTGAATACATTAGTTAATATAATTTAGAGAAATGCTTCCCATTTAAAGTGATGTTTGTAAGGCACACTTAGGTGAACAGACAGGCTGCTCATGGCTGGTGGTGACAGGTACACCTGCCCGCATGCCCTACATACCCCCACTGGCACACTGGCTAGGACTTTCAGTTTAGAGGGCTCTCTGGACAAACAGTTTCTAAAGGTGAGAAATACCTTGTATAAAAATGAAAAAAAAAAAATCTCTCCTTAACTAATCTGTCATACAGATTTTATATTTCCATGTCAAGTTTATGTCGACTGAGACAGACATGCATTTTTTGGTTATTATAGTTATACTTTTCAGAATAGCTATATCAACAAAATGCTAGCTGCCATACTGGCTTTATCCACACCCAGCAAAATTCTAATCCAAATACAAGCAGGAAAGAAAAGCTATTTTCATGCAGTGATTTTTACCTCCAAATGTATATCATATATGCATCTACACATATATTGTGCAGAGATAAGGGGTTTATTTTTTAGCACACAGGAGTAAATAGAAATAAAATTACAGTATCAGAGATAAATTGTTCCACTTCAAATTGACCTGTTTGTTTTTGTCTTTCCCTCTAGAATGTAGTTGGGGAAGAGATTTGCATCTGTCTTATTCACTGCTTTGTTCCCTGACATCGCTTGGCACATAGTAAATACTCAATAAATACTTGTTGAAATGAATTGAATCCATGGGATCAAAACCAGTTATCATTCACAACGGTAATAGAAGGAAATCAGAGTCATACATAGCAGGACCATGAACTTCTCTAAATTCACTCATTTTTTACCCCCTAATTGGGACCTAACTCATGTAGTCACTGTTTTTAGTAACTCTGTTGCTTTCTGATCAGCCTCTCATTCCTGTAGCTCATGCAGACGTGAGCTCGGGCCTCCTTGGAGAAGGCTAGGACAAAGGTTAACTTCTTCCTGGAAACTAGAAAAGGCTAATGAGCTCTATGGAATAATATTTCTAAGTATTCACCATACCGGAATCAATATCAGTGTGCTGTCAGTGTGTGCATTAGCCCCACAGTCAAACAAAGAACAGCCCTTAGAGCCCAATAATGATGCTGGGTGTGGATAGCTGGGGATGGGCAAGATGATACAGAGATGACTGTATCAGCTCTCTTTAAACACAAGGCTTCCAGGATATTGCACAAGACTCTCATTCTTGTACTTTGTCAGAGATGAGCAGCATTTGGATTCAGCCACTGATACACTCAGCAAAATAACTCTCTTGGCCCAAGAAATGAATTCAGGGTACACCTTCCTGGCTATGAGAGAAGTCTTCTATCTATCCTTGCCTGGTGGTGCCAGGGAATGTAAATGTCTGAAAGGTAGCAGGGCACTACATGTGAAGCTGATAAGACAGGTATAACAAACTTGAATCATTACTGACTCAGTTAGAACCTGCTTTTAGTGTAACTCCATCATGCCCGTGCTCATTTGTGTAGCATTCCCATTTAGAGATCCTGCTAGAAAGATAGGTCAAGCAAGGGTAGCAACAAAAATTGAGCATCAATTCTACATTACTTAAATCTCAGGCTCATCCCTGCAGTAAAACTGATCTCTGTGTTGTAAATGGGATATCATTCTACATGTGAAATCTGATTTTCCAATTACAATGAGAAGGGGCGGGGTAAGTGTGATAGAGTAAAGATGACTGATCTGTATGGCATATAGTTAAGATGTTATAAAACTAGGATTACTGTGAGTAAGCATGAGGGTATCACAGTCAAATCACATTGGTTTGAAATCCTGGCCCAATCACTTTTTAACTATGTAACCTTAGCCAAATTTGTTAACCTGGCTAAGACTTGGTTTCTGGAAAATGTGAAAAATAATTCCTAATCCTATAGAGTAAGATTGTTACTCTCTACCTCATAATGTCATTATAAGAACTAAGAAAGATATATGTAATGCTTAGTCTAGTGCCTGATAAATAATAAGAACTGAATAAAGGATAGCTGTGGTTATTATGATTATTATTTTATCACTCCCATCATGGCCTAGTTAAAGAAGAGGTAACTTCTCTGTAATTTTGTAGTTCAGTAAGAAAACTCATAACCAAAAGCGTGGTGGAGGTCAGCTTCTTATGAGGCTTCCATAGTCTAAACTTGGCCACACAGTAAATATGGTCTTGATGATCTTTCATTCATCACAGTGAAACAAAATTCTTTAAATTCTAGGAAGTTTCAGTAAAGCACCACTAAATACAGCCATGAAGCAATCATTCCCTTCTCCCATACATACACACATGCTCCATCCACCCCCACCCCCTTGGGGATATATTAAAACTGAGGCAACTGAAATAGCCTTAGCCAGTAATTAAGACATGCAGCTCATCGGAGAGCAGCACAGGCTGTGGCCCTCTATGAAGAAACCGAGCACCAGGATGACAGCTCTATTATTAGGGCTTTGTTCTCCTGGAGCAAAAAGAACACAAAAGCATAAAGTTGAGGAACTATAACTGCATTTCGAACATTTGCAGAGGCAGGGAGATCACAGGCTCATCTGAACTGAAAGGATATTCCACCAGGTAACTGCGTCAGCCCACACCCACCAGCGCCTTCTCCACTCTCAAAGCATGACTCCACTTTTTTCTAACACTGCCCTTAAGGAATCTGGCTTTGAGACCTTCCAGTAATTGTACAAATCACCCATGGTGAAGCAGCTGAGAGCACTGTTAGATGAAAGAAACAAAAATAAAGCAAATAAAAAAAGTCATTAAAATGCCACCTTTGGTAATTTTTACTCCTAGCAATTCACATTACCAAACAAGTTTTTCGTCATCACTTTTCCTTGGAAGTAATACTTTAAAAGAATTCTAGTGGGCTCTGGGTGATTTTCTCCAGAATCATAATCCAGCCACTAGATATACTTTCCCTTCCCCCATCACCATCTAGCACTCCTCTCTGTCACCTTAGAGCTTCTGCCTTGGCTGAATTCACACCCAGCAATCCCAGTAGAGCTTTCTGTTCACATTATACGACCAAAAAAGCAGGCAATGAACAATTCATGCTCCTAAGTGCTTGCAATAAAGCCAGGCTGAGCTGATCTCCTCCATCCCATATAGCTGCATGTCAGCCACCTAATCTTCAAGGACTGAGAGCAGCATATGTGTGATGTGTATAAACAAACTAATTAAAATCTGAGGTCTTTCGATCCAGTTAGTGTCTAATGGGACCAATATGCTTGACTCTGTGCAAAAAAAAAAAAAAATCACTCCAAGCTGGCTAGAGGTATTGCCTTTCCTGCTCCCTGTATACATCTCTTTCGGGCTCAAAAAAACAGCTTAACAGAAGAGGAACTCAGGGTTGTTATTCTTTCCTGTAAGACTTTTCAAATGAAAACTATCAACTCAGCAGCACTGAGCCAAAAGACCACTCCCTGATTCCAAGTGGACATATTGATCAATTGAACTGACATGTGCCTCCTCCTCCCTCCCTTAGTAGCAATCAGCTGCACCAGGGAAATTCATTCCATTTCCCAAAACAAAAAGCAACATACTGCTCCTTATCTGACACTTTCAGACGACATTTTTTAGGGGGGAAAAAAAAAATTAAGATGCCCAAAGACAGAGCTAGGAGTTGAAATGAAAATGATACATGTTTATCTGGAGTTTCAGAATTGAGTTGAGGGTATGACTGAACCCAGAGATACGTATTCACCACAATCACTAAGGACTCTGCTATTTATTCATTTCGTCTTACGAGATTCTGGCTAAAGTTAAACAAGAGATAGCAACACCACTGCCACTTCCAAAGGCTCTCCTCAGGGTTACCCTTCACTGCAACTGCCGCAGAGAGGGGACTTGTTACAAGTCAGCCTGCAAACAATTCTCGCTATTTTAGAGACTATCTGGAAATGGAAAAATATTGTGGCAGTCCTTCAACTAACTATGAAGGACATGGGGTGAAAAACTCAAAAGGCTCAAGTAATTTTATTTGGTTTGGGTTCTCGTGTTTTTAATAAATTCTGTCTTGAACATGCATGAGATCCCCTTTCACATCAGGGTTATATCAGATGCTTATTCAGCAGTCGTCCCTTGCCATGAAGAAACTGAAACCCGATCTAGGTAAATACTGAATTTTATACTGCAAATCACTAAATATTTCATAAATCATGAGAACAAAGAGGGGACCAATTAGCTCTGCCCCATAAAAAAGAAATACATATCTTTACAATGTTGAAATACTGTGAACTACTCATTTTAGAGTCTATTTGGTGTTCTGCAATAGAAAATTATCTTATGTTTGTGAAAAATTCCATGAGAACACTAAAAACAACAGGCAGAGATGGAGCAAGAATAATTTTATGTATTTTGATTCCTTTATTACTCTTACAGGCCTTTGTCTTAACCCAGCAGCCTGAAA